>NW_007726645.1:517388-546165 GCF_000696425.1 Galeopterus variegatus | reverse complement strand
AGAGATACTAGAAATATGAAAAAATAAGAAAATATGACACCCCCAAAGGAATACAATGGTCTTTACTACCAGACCCCAAACAGGAATCCTGTGAAATGACTGAAAAGGAATTTCAAGCACCAATCTTAAGGAAACTCAGTGAGATACAAGAAACCTCAAATAGACAACACAATGAACTGATAAAAGAAACTATCCAGGATCTGAAGGAGGAACTTTATAAAGAGATAAATACCTTTAAAAAGAACATAGCAGAACTCATGAAACTGAAGAATTCTTTCAACAAAATAAAAAATACAACCGAGAGCTTAATCAATAGGCTAGAGCAAGCAGAAGCAAGAATTTCTGATCTTGAAGACAGGCTTTTTGACATGACCCAGGCAAACCAAAAAAAAGAAGAAGAAAGAAAGAGAAAATTTAAAAATATGAAGAAAACCTACAAGAGCTGTCAGACAACCTTAAAGGTACAGATGTCTGAATTATGGGTGTTCTGGAATGGGAGGAGAAAGGAAAAGGCATTGAAAACCTATTCAACAAAACAATAGTGGAAAAGTTCCCAGGTATTAGTAGGGAGATGGGCTTCCAGACTGAAGAGGCTCAAAGATCCCCAGTAAGATTCAATACAAAAAGGTCTTCTCCAAGCCACATTGTAGTCAAACTGTCAAAAGTCAGAGAGAGAGACAGAATTCTAAGAACAACAAGAAGAATTAAATTGAACCACTAATTTCTTTCTCATATAGTCAAACAAATGTTAATATTTCACTATGCTTTCTTCTCATTTTCATTAGCTACATAAGAATGCATGATATGCAACACTAACTTTGAGAGACATACATTCCAAACTCATCAAGTTGTATATATTAAATATGTACAG
The DNA here is from genome assembly GCF_000696425.1 of Galeopterus variegatus. Lineage (NCBI taxonomy): Eukaryota > Metazoa > Chordata > Mammalia > Dermoptera > Cynocephalidae > Galeopterus > Galeopterus variegatus. The sequence goes on along the minus strand of NW_007726645.1, from coordinate 545,294 downwards.
CTTTTTATAAGTCAATCATACCTCAATAAAGTGTTTTTCTTTTAAAGAAGCACACAAGGTAAGGAGTAGAATTTGTAATCATGTTCTTCAAATTAAATTCTGAAGATTTTTGAAAAGAGTAGAGCATTTTTCCAAATAATAATTTTAAACATTGAAATTATGCAAACTAACATAGAATTCAAATGTTTGACTAGTCAATATATAATCAATGGGTAGTGTGTAAGATTTATATTGCCCGGAGTTAGTGCAAGAACTTGTCAAATATAGTAATGAGCCCAACACAACTGTGTACATCACAAGCCTAGCAAGGCATTTACAAGTGTGTAATTTGTTGGGATAAATTAATTCCTTGACTTTGTGGATTACAATATTATTGGAACTTGACATTTGGGGGGATTGGAACTTAATGAACTTTAGATGAACTGGGAGATGGGCAGTTGCCTTTAATGAATCATTGTGACAGAGGCTGCTTTCCTTCCTTCTTTTTTTTTAATAAGAAAGTGAGCTCAGTGAGAGTTAGTTTCTTTCCATCAATAGCTCGATGAGAATTTGCAAGGTAAGTGGAAGTGCAAGACTGTTTTGATGAATAAAAGGTATCACTTGCTGAACACTAGATATCCAGCCATTTGCCAAGAATCTAGAAAATATACCCTTCCACAGTGTTTCACAAAATAAACTTGGAAGCAATTTAGAATAAAATATTTCTCCAAAAGAGTTCATCAGTGAAAAGCAACCTGACTTCCCACTGGCACACTCTAACTCTAAATATCAACCAAGGACCCTGTCTTTCAGTTGTTAGGCATAAATAGAAGGTTTTGCTTGAATTTCTGAGAAAGGAATTTTAAGACAAAATAAAAATGTAGCAATTGCACGATTCTGGATCTCAAATCAGGAGATACAAATTCTAACATCAACTGGCCCCTCTGAGGAGAATTTCATTTGTAAGTGATAATTTCTGTATACCCAGTGTCAAACTCATAGTACCACAATTCTTAGCAAAGGAGAAAAAATTTATTCTACTAACTACTCATTTAATTTCCTCTTTCTTTCCTCTTTTCCCTCTTGATACCAGCACTCCAGCTATAAGTTTGCATCCCTATTCATTTGCTTTTAAATTGTACGGTAACAAAACTGCCATTTTAGTCTCCAGAGCCTGGACAAAATCACTACTAATCACATAAGCAATTAATCTGAGTGTAAGTCACATAATATCTGAATATCCATGGGGAAATGAGAAAATAAATCAAAAAGAACATCATCTTCCTGATGCAATTTTTTCTACTCTTCACTACTCTAGATAAAAGAACAACGCTTATTAATGACTGAGATATTATTTAATTTAAAGTAACATGATGATACAGTGAAAATGCTCCAGATAAAGCCCTGCTCATTAGAATTCAGCATGGCTGATTTCTAATGTCTAGCTAGCAGTTAAAAATTCTCTAGTTTTATCTCACTGAAGGCTTTTCAGAGGTTGGGCCTTCCTGTGAATACTGAGTATGTGCAATCATACCCACCATTCAGTGAGCAGCTTCTTAAAAACAAGCAGTCTGTCATTAACTTCCAAATTGCTCTACTTTCTTTCTGACTTGGCTACCCAGACTACCAGAGAAATAGACCCAGATAGACAGAGTTCCAATGATGACATGATTGGCTGTCACACAAATGTTTACTCTCCCTGTGAGATATTATGTCTGGAGACAGCGATCAAAAACCTAACAGAGAGCATGCTGGCTGGCCTGCAAGACCAGAAAGTTGTACCTTCCAGATCCTTTTATTATATCATTGATCATTCCAAATTATGTATAATTTGCTCTCCCTACCTAACTGTGCCAGTTGTGGAACATGACCATTTGGGTTAGAATTCCAGCTTCTCCATTCTTGAGCAAGTTATTTATCCTCTCCGTGCCTCAGTTTTCACATCTGTAAAACAGAGGTAACACTTGCCAAGCTCATGAGATTGTTGCAACAGTTAACTGACTTAATTCTTGTAGAATGGCTAGCAAATACTTGTTGCTGTTCATGGTGATGTTGAAAGGGACCAGGTGTTCTTTGTGTCTATATCCTCAGTGACTCACTGTTTAACCCAGAGGAGATACTTGAAAAGCCTGCTGGTTGTGTAGCCTTGGGCAAGACATTTAAATTCTCTGATGCTGTAAGAAAGAAAAGTGTGCTTTGGTTGGGGAGGCTGGGGGGAGCACAGATGAAACAAGATTCGCAAATAGTAATTCTCAAATGTGGATTTCACAGGGTTTCTTTACACCATTTATTTTTATTTTTATATGTTTGAATATTTCTATAGTAAAATTTAAGCAAGCAAAAAAAAAAAAACAAAGAGAATTATCTGAGCCTCAGTTCTTTCACCTTTAAAATAACAGCCTTCTTGCAAAGTTGTAGAAAGAGCTAGAAATATGTCAAGTACAGGGTATGCGACATGATAAGGGCCAGACAAACGGGAACCATTCTTTTTCTTGTTCTTATTAACCGATGAACTAAACTGCTGTATCAGTTTGAACCAGAGATATCTAAATGCAGTCACCTTGCTCCCCAGTCTATAGCTTAGTTTTTTGAAACTAAAAACTCCATTTTATCCATGCACTCAAAAAAGCTTCTCAAAATCTGGCCAAAACTAACTAAACATGAAAAGATTAACAAATAAACCTCAGCACCACTTTATTAGCTTGCACTGGAGATGGTGGGAGGACAATTAGAATTAGAGAAGCCCAAACTCAGGAGCAATATGATCCTAATAGGCATTTCTTTCATCTCGGAAGCACGCAATAAACTGGAATTTCCTCTAACTTGAGTTTTTTTTTTCTCTCTCTCTGTCAGCTTAGGATAAAAGTTGCCACATTCTTAAGGTCAAGTTCCTGTTTTCCCAGGCTGTGGACCACCTCTCTTTCTTCAGACTAGTTAATGCTCGCAATTCAGCTACGACTGTATTTCATTGCTCAGTCTTTCCTTCAGTGAAGCAAACAAACTGAAATCTCACCTCAAAGCCCTTCCTTTTCCAAATACTGACCAACCTTCTCTCCTGCCTCCCCTTAATGCCATCACTTCTTGAGAAAATGTCCCATGTGTCTCTCCATTTCCTCACCTCCAGTTTCCCATTCTACATTGGCTCCTACAACTGATCAAAACTACTGTCCATCTAAGGTCACCGATGACCTCATGGCCTATTTAATTGAAATAATACAATATTTTAGTCTTAGAATTTTATTATCATATTTCACATCTCCACAGAATTCTACACTAATGCCTGCCCCCTGCCCCCCACCCCATTCCTTTCTAAAGCCATCTTTTCCCTTACATTACATTATTTTGGTTATTTCTTTACTTTCTGGCCTCAGCTTTGCTGGCTCATTCACTCCTCATTGCCTTTAGATGTTACAGTTTGACCAGGTCCAGGTCTACCCCATTCTTTCTCCATTATATGCTCTCTTCCTAGACTCACCACTATTTCCTAAATTGTTGTTTTTCACCCAGAACTCTCCTCTAAATTTCAAGCCTATATAGTAAGTGCATGCTTGACATCTTCTGTAAGATGTCATAAAGTTATTTTAATTGAAAAATGTACAAAGCTGAATTCATCACTGAAAGAAAGTGAACTGAGACACTGGGTACCAATCAAGCTTTATTAAAGGAAAAGAATCTGACAGGCTGCTCTCAAAGTGGGAGGCAACCCAGGGCTGCCCTCAAGATGGAGGACAGCACCAGGTATGGGGGTAGGAGAGCTTATATAGGGCACCAAGGGCTGGCTGATACCATCAAGGAGGGGCATTATGCTAATGTGGAAACTATGCAACCAGGGTGGAGAATTGCACCCTTGCAGAAGCAAAAGGGTTTCTGTTTAAGTCAAGAGGCTTCTCGTAAAGGGAAGGGGGGAAGGGGTTTGGTGCTGGAGTGGAAGACAAGGCTGGTGGCTATTTTGTGCTTTTTGTGTGCACAATGGCACCAGTCATGTCCAAAATCCGTCAATCACCATGCCTCAACTCAACCTGCCTCTTGTGCTCCCCATGAGACATCCTGTTCTACATATCAAAAAAGTAGTAGTTTCTCTGACATCTTCTTTTCAGTTATTTCTTCATTTGTATACATATGTGAATTACATATGTTTGTGTGTGCATGTGTGTGTGTGCACCCACACCTCCTGGGGGATTACTTTTGAGTACCCATTTGAGATTTATGATAATTAATTTAAAGTGAAGTCAATTAATAGCTGTATGATTTTCTCTAGAAACATTCAGCTGCTCGAGCCGCTACTGAGGTCAGACCATGGAGTTTAAGTAGGGTTGGTTTTTTCCAGGTGAGTGTATGGAAGGAGAGAAGGACAAAGGATTGGGGGATATTGCAAGAGAGCGATTCTAATGATGGATCATGAAATCTACGTTGACTAGTAAAGAAGTGAATATATAAGAGAGTGATGACTGATTAAAATAATAGTGGGATCAGTGGATTAGGAATCTCAAGGAAGTCAAAGAAAATGAATAGAACTTCAAGATAGAAGATTGGAAATAGACTGCTTAGAATCAAGGAATTGAGGGCCAAGTTTTGAGGGAGGGGAAGAAATATGCTAAAGTCATTGATAATAATAATAGGGGACAAAGGCATTACCAAATGCTAACAATTTTACACCCTAAATATCTCTTGAATCTATCCATTTGTTTTGGTCAACGCAGCCCTAGGATATGTTACCATGTAAGGAAATGTTCAATAATACACCAGTTTAATACGGTATATATAATAATTTTTTATTTTGTTTCTAAATTACCCATACCTGAGAAGACTTTTCCAGAAAATAGAAAACAATAACAACAAAAAGTAAGTATATTCACTAAGGATAATATCAATATTTAGTGGAGCCTTAGATAAAAAAATAAATTAATAAACATGCATATTACAGAGAAAACATGCTACATAGGCATGTCATTAAAATGCTGTACTTGTAAAAAGTCTTGGAGAAATAACTAAAAATATTAATTTAAAAATATTTATAAAATAATAGTTTAAAAAGTAAGCAACATACTCCTCAATTCAGAAATACCTCAAACAATGTTGCATTTTAAAAGAATGATACGTCCTCTAACTTCAAAAATGCGAGAATGTGCAATTTTCATAAACATGGCTCTGTGACACAGGAGAATATAGCTTGGTGCCACTTGTAAGGCGATGGGAATATCTGAGCTGGCAAATAAATGAATTATATAGGAGAAATTCTACTACAGAATAGACCAAGACATTCTGGCATATTGTGAAGATATTCCAAGGGCTCATGACTGTATTATTTCTGGTAATGTGCTGCAATTATACTTTTGCAAAAAAAAATAAGAATATTCCAGAAAAGAAATATGTTTGATTGTGTATAATAAACAATAACATTTTGAAATAATTTTTAAAAACCACAGTGCTTCCTCATCACCTCTAAAATACATTTAACCATAGTATGAATACAATTACGCCATTCAGTTATGCTAAGGTATTTCATATACTCTCCAAAAATTTTCTAAGTTAGCACTATTAGACTGACAGCACTACTGTCTAAATTATTCAGCGTAGCATATACCAAAACCAACAATACAAATATAAATAAATATTTTTATTAATGATAATATAACAGTTCAAGCATACAACTTGCAGACAGAATTAATAGTTTTAAATGTCTGCAAAAAATGCTTCTAAAGAGAGGAATTTTGCAGTTAACCTACAATTATATCCTTTTAAGTTGAATCATCCTTTTAAATTGCCAAACCTGGATGATGAAATATGCCCTGCCAAGTCCCACCTATACTGATAAATTCTTCAAAATATAGATTTTGCACTGCTGCCTTTAAAATTTTTATTTTAATGTAACTGTGTCAGAGTAGGGGTAGGTACAATATCCAGAGATGTGAGCACCATATCTTATCACTGCTTCCCGTGAAGTTCAATCGCAGAAACAGCAGCCAGAGCGCACAGTTTGATCTTTTCTTTTTTTTTTTTTTTTTTTTTTTTTTTTTTTTTTTTTTTGAGACTACATGAGAAAGAGGCATTTTTCTAAGGTAACTTAATTCCAATCATAACATTTTCATTTCAACTCAGCATCTCAAATCACAACCTGGAGGTAAATCATAAAACTGCTATAATGCATATGAGCTTCATATTTCTTGAGGAAATGGACCAAAATGCCCATTTTAGAGGAAGGGTACAATTCCACAGGTGTCCTAAGGCTCTTGCTTAAACAGAAAGGAAAAGCTGAAAATGCAAATGATACTTTGTGTGTGTGTGTGTGTGTGTGTTTTAAGTACTGCAAAAGGATTTGGGAGAGGAAATTACAGAGATTATAGAAATGAGAAAATAAGAATAAAGTAATAATAATAGGTTATATATGTTGTTTCTATCCTCAGATGACAAGTCATCACTAATGCTTTTGAAGACAGCATATCAATCACTCAAATAACTCTTTTTAAAAACATATTCTAGAATTTTAAACATAAAACTGAAAGAAAATGGCATTTCAAAGACAGAAATCACTTTTTCTCTCCCTTTCGGTCATCCTGCTACTCATCATCAGAGAACAGAAGAAAGAACGTTGTCTCCTGAAGCCACAAGTTTTACTGCTGTCTCTTAAGAACGTTTTGGTGACCAGAGCCAGATGTGTCATGGGGTTAGATGGGGAGGACAGGGACAGTGGTGATTTATGGCTGGAAATTGACTCAATGAAAGTGAAGTAACTTATGATTCTGGCCCACATCTTGCTGCCCAACGACCATAGAAATATTGTCTTGAATTCTACTCATCTGATATTTAAGGAAAGGAAAAGTAGATATCCTAACTAGAGAGCACACATTTACAATGAAGCTAGTAGTTCTTAAATACAAGGTTCTGCCATTATGTAGATATCCCCCAGTATTGTAATAAAAGACTCTGGCTACTAATAATTTTAATGAAAATTGAACCACTTTAATTTTGTTATTTTGAGATGTTCAAGTTAATTCCCCTAAAATAACATATGGAACTAGGGAACAAACTTAGATATGAATAAAGCCTCTAAACATATTTGGTTCACATTTGTGTCACAATCCCATATTAGTTATCTAAGAATAGATTCTCTTGAGTCACTGTGTCTTTAAAATTTTTTCAAAGTATGCGGTCTGCACTTCTTTCTAGTTATATAGATGACTGAAATGTGACATCAAAATGATTGTTTCATCCGGGACCCTAAAGCAGTGCTCCTCATTAGAGACACTATTGGTATTTGAGGTGAAACAATTTTTCAAATCTGTTCCACTAAGTTCAACCTTGACATCTCTGAACTTGAGCAAAGGCCATAGTGATGAGATCCCAGAGGACTTGGCATTCTAGGGAAAGGCATTTAACAGACACATCATTCCCTGCAAGTTCTTCAAATCTCATTCCTTCAAATCCCCCACCATGCCCCCAGGTAACCACTCATCTACTTACTGCCTCTATAAATTAATTTGCATTTTTAAAATGTTAATATAAATTAAATTATATGGTGTATAATATTTTTTCTCTGGCTTGTTTTACTCAGCATAATTATTTTGAAATGATTTGATGTTGTATGTAACAGTAGCTTATTCTATTTTATTACTGGGTAGTATTCTATTGTATGGATACACTACAATTAGCTTATCCATTCTTGTGCTGACAGATCCAGTTTATCCATTCTTGTGTTGTTTCCAGGTTTTGACTATTACAAATAAAGCTGTCCTAAAAATTCACTTACAAGTCTTTGTATGGATATGCTTTATTTTATATTTTCTCTTGGTAGTACAGTAAGTATGTGGTAGGTTATATGGTAGTTATGTGTCTAACTTTTTGAAAAACTGACAGTTTTCAATGTGGTTGTAATATTTTTATATTCCTATTAGCAGTATATGAGAGTTCCAGTTCCTTCACATACTAAAATTTGCTTTTTAATTTTATCAATTAGCTATGCAATAGTATCTCATTGAGACTTTATTTTCACTGTCCTGAGCACTAATTATGTTAAGTACCTTTTCATGTGCTTGTATGCCAAATGTACATCCTTTTCGGTGAAGTGTCTATTCATATCTTTTGCTCTATTTTTAATTAGGATGTCTGTTTTCCTATTGTTGAGATTTGAGAGTTCTTCACACACTCTAGATACAAGTCCTTTATTAAACATATGATTGCAAATATTTTCTCTTAGTCTGTTGGCTTATCTTTTTGCTCTCTTCACAGTGACTTATTAAGAGTAGAGGATTTTAATTTTGATGAGGTTCAACTTATGAGTATTTTATTTTATAGATCATGGTTTTAGTGTCATATCTAAGAAATATTTACATTACCCAAGAAAAAAAATATTTTCTCTTACATCTTTAAATTTTCTTCTAGAAGACATAGATTTAGGTTTTACATTTTGATCTATAATCCATTTTGAATTGATTTTTGTATGCAGTGCAAGAAATGCATGTTCTTTTTTTTATTTTGCACATGTATGTCCAATGTTACAGCACAATTGATGGAAAAGACTATCTTTTCTCCACAATTTTACATTTTTACATTTGTTGAAAAATAATTGTTGACCTCCAGTTTCTGATCCAGCATGAGAGGAGCTCAAAAGTCACCATTCCCATCTCACAACAAGAAAAGCTTAACAAACTGAAAACAGTAACTCTTTTTAGATTCATTAGAGAATTGAAGTCGCAGGGAAAACCACCGTCCCAAGTATTACTTAGACAGACAGGCAGATATAGAAAATCACAACTTAGGAGCAGAAAACTCCATAAGAACAAGTACCAGGTTGAGAAACTCTAAACTGTAATTGACAAATATCTGGAGACTCAGGGTGAACAAGTTTCAGAGTCAAAAACTCCAAGGGAGAAACAGCCTTAGTGGGCACCCATACTTTTGAGTTTTATCACCAGAAGCCCTGCTAAGTTCTAACAGTGAAGATCAAAGAAAAAATCTCTGTTGCATCCAGCAGGGTATATTAGTCTATTTCTATTGCTTACAACTGAATACCTGACACTGTGTAATTTACAAAGAAAATGAAATTTATTTCTCCCAGTTTTGGAGGCTGGGAAGTCCACAGTCGAGGAAACCCACCTAGGGAGGGCCTTCTTCTGGGTGGAAACTTTCTACAGGGTCCCGTGGTGACCAGAGTGTCACATGGTGAGAACGGCATGAGCAAGAGAGCTAGCCTTCTCCTTGCTCTCCTTTTAAAGCCATAAGAGCCATGCCCATTACTCTATGAATAGATCAACCCATTGACAAGCGCACAGTCCTCAAGATTCAATCACCTCTTAAAGGTCTCACCTTCCATCACTAAGGATTAAGTTTCAACATGAGGTTGGGGGGATACCCAAACTACAGCACAGAAGGAGGGAAAAAATAACCATTTTTTTGAAATACACCAACAGCATTCTATTTTCCTTAACATGGCCTGAACTCAAGAGAAAGTATTTTACCAGAGCCTAACTGACATGAAGTATAAAAAACACCCAAATACACTCTGGCCTTCCATGTAGAAAAAAAGAAATAGCCAATTCCTGTCTTCTCTACCCTTCCTGTCTCACGTAAAGAGATGAAAAACAAAAACAAAACAAAACAAAGCAACAAAACAATTTGAGAAGAGCTTGTAAACTTCACAGCCCAGGGCCACAGGTTCATGAAAAGTCTTAATCATAAGACTATAGAATGTTCACACACACACACACACACACACACACACTCTCTCTCTCTCTCTCTCTCTCACACACACACACACACACACACACAAACACACACCTTCCTACCACATAATAGGACGCCTGTAACAAAGTGGGATAATACAACTAAAAGAAGTGTGCCTCAGACCTTATTTAAAAGTATCTAGGGAAACCCAAAGATAACAAGGGAGACAAAAACAAGGTCACCAGAGAAATTTCAGTCTCTGACACTGTCATCTACAATAACAATAAACACAGCCTAACCAACAGTCAAACAAACATAAAACTTCACACTAAAGGATACTAACCTCAATTAGTTTCATTCCATATATCATGTCCAGCTGTCAAAAAAAAAAATTACAAAACATACTAAAAGATAAAAATCACATTTTGAAGAGACAAGGAAAGCATCAGAACCAGACTCAGATATGGCACAGATCTTGGAATTATCTGACTGAGAATTTAAAATAAATATTATTAATATGTTGAGGGCTTTAATGGAAAAAGTAGACAACATGCAAGAACAGATGAATAATGTAAACAGAGAAACTCTAAGTGGGAATTTAAAAAATGCTAGATATCAAAAATTTTGTAACAGAAGTGAGGAATGCCTTTGGTGGGTTCATCAGTAGACTGGCTATGGCCTATGAAAGATTCAGTAAGCTTGAGAAAAATAATGACATAGAAAAATAACAAAAGAAACTCCAAAAAGTGAAATACAAAGAGAAGAAAAAATTTTTAAAAAAAGAACAGAATATCTAAGAATTGTGGGACAATAACAAAAAATATAGTACATGAATAATGGAAATTCCAAAAGAAAAAGAAAGGAACAGAAGAAATATTTGAAGCAATAATGACTGAGAATTTCCCAATATTAATGATAGACACAAACCCACAGATCCAGAAAGCTCAGACAACACTACGCAAAAAATCCCCCCATAAAAAACCTACATTTATGCATATCATATTTAAACTCCGAAAATCAAAGACAAAGAAAAAATCTTCAAAGAAGATAGAAAAAATTTTTACCTATAGAGAGCAAGGATAAGAATTACACTACACTTTTTTTCAGAAACCATGCAAACAGGAAGAGAGTGGAGTAAAATATTTAAATATTGAGAGAAAAAAAAATTGGAGAATTCTGCATCCAGAGAAATTGTCTTTCAAAAGTGAAAGATAAATACAAACATTCTCAGACAAAAAAAAATGAAGGAATTTTTCACCAGTTGACCTGTCTTGCAAGAAAAGGTAAAAGAAATTCTTCACAAGGAAGGAAAGTGATATCGATCACAAACTTGGATCTGCATAGAGGAAGGAAGAGCATTACAGAAGAAATAAATAAAATTAAAGTAAAATCACTTGTATTTTTTATTCATAATTGATCAACAGATAATAATTTGCTCAAAATAATAATATCAATAATGTATTTGATGACTATAGTTTATAGATAAGTAAAATGGATGACAGCAATGTAATTAAAAATGGAAGGGAGGAGGGGGGAATATCCTGTTATAAGGTACTTGTACTACCCATGAAGTGGAATAATATTATTTGAAAGAGGACGGATGAGTTGTAAATGTATATTTGCAAACTTAAGAGCAACCACTAAAAAAAGTGAAATAAAAAAGTATAGTTGAAATGCTAAGAGAGAGGAGAAAATATAGAATAATGCAAACTGCTCAATTAAAATGAGAGAAGTCAGAAAAAGAATGAAGGACAAAAAGCATAACAAAGGCAATGAATAAAAAATAGTAACAAATATGGTAGATAACAATCCAACTACCTCAATCATCACTTTAAACATCAATAGTCTAAATACACCAATTAGGACAGAGATTGTCGGAGTGGGGGTAAAAAAACATGTACAGCTATATGATGCCTATGAGAAACCCACTTTAAATATAAAGACTTCTTTAGATTTAAAGTAAAGAGATGTGTAAAAATATACTATGCTAACACTAATTTTTAAAAAGCTGGAGTATCTATATTAATTTCAGACAGCAGACTTCAGAACAGGGAATATCAGTAAAGAAATAGTAGAACTCACAGCAGCATCAATCAACTAGATCTAATTGACATCTGTGGAATATTTCACCCAACAAAAGCAGAATACACATTCTTCTCATGTACACAGGGATTATTCAACATGATAGACCATATTCTAAACCATAAAACATACCTTAAAGAATTTAAAGAATAGAAATTTTACGAAGTATGCTCTCAAGCCACAATGGATTAAACTAGAAGTCAATAACAGAAAGATAGTTAGGAAACACCCAAAATACTTAGAGATTAAAAAATGCAATTTTAAATAACACGTAGGTTGTCCCTTTAAAAATAAATAAATAAATAAATAAAATAACACGTAGGTTAAAGAAGAAGTATCAAGAAAAAAATTTTAAATGTTTTGAAGTAAATGAAAATACAAGTTACCAAAATTTGTGGGATGCAGAGAAAGCAGCATTAGGGGAAACTATCAATTTTTGCTTCATGTATTTTAATGTCTGTTACTTGGTAAACGAACATTTCAGGTTGGTATGTACTTTCTACAAAATGGCCATTTATTCTTCATTGGTGATATTCTTTTCTCTGAATTTTATTTTTACTAATAAAGACACTCCTTTTGACTAGTGTTAGCATTGTATATTTTTTTCATTCTTTTACTTTTATTTCGTGTCTATGTTTAAAGTGGATTTCTTGAAGGTGCCATATAAATAGGCTCTTTCTTTTTTATCCAGTCTGACAACCTCTGCCTTTTATCGGGGTGTTCATACGGTCTACATTTAACATGGCTATTGGTATAATTAATTCAAGCATCATGCTATTTGTTTGCTATTTGCCTCATCTGTTTTTTGTTTCCTTTTTTTTTTTTCTTTTTCTACTTTAGTTTAGATTGAGTATTCTTACAAAATCCATTGTATCTTCTAACATATTAGTGATAACTTTTTGTTTTGGTATTTTAGTGGTTGTTTTAGAGTTTATAGTCTATATTTTTAACTTATCCTAACCCACCTTCAAATATACTATGATATATGTATACACACACACACACGCATATATAAATAGCATATTAATTTTACAATTATGTACTTCAATTTCTCCTGTCTTGACTTTTATGTTTTTACATTTTTACTTATATGTGTTATAACCCCAAAAATACATTATTATTTTTGTTTTAATAGTCAATTATATCTTCAAGATATTTTTTTTTAATCTTATGCATTGACTGAGGTACCATATCCAGTTCTTTTCATTCCTTTGCTTGGAGTTTGTTGAATTTCTTGGATCTATGGATCTACAGTTTCCATCAAATCTGGCAAATCTTCAGCCATTTTTTTTTTTTTTTTTTTTTTTTTTTTTTTTAGTTTTTCTACCCACCCTCCTTTAGAGACTACAAGTACTTGTATATTAGGCTACTTGAAGTTGTCCCACAGCTCATTGATGTTCTTTATTTTTTCATTTCTTTTTCTGTGTTTGTATTTCATTTTGGATAGTCTATTATTATGCCTTCAAGTTCACTAATCTTTTCTTCTGTGATATCAGATGTTACATTAATCCAATCCAGTATATTTTTCATCTTATACATTGTATCTTTTACTTCTAGAAGTTCAATTTAAATCTTTTTTTATCTCTACATAAGTTTTTAAATATTTGAATACTTAAAACATTGTACTTTAAGGCTAATTATTCCACACTTCGGAGTAATCTATTCAATGCCTTGTTAATGTGAAGTTTTCCAGTCTGGTTCATGGGAACAAACAGTTCTCTCGACCTTGACTGATTGCCACATATTGATGCTGCTAATCCTTTCAGATGCTTCTTTCCCTGGACTCAGGTCTATTGTTTGTTTACACACACACGATGATCAGTATACTACCAAATACTCTGTGGGGTCCTCTGGCAGATCTCCAGGGTTCTTTCTTTGTGTAGCTTTCTCTTTTCCAAGATGTGTCCTGTGAATTGTAGATAATTTGGTTACCTTGGACTCTCAGCTCCATTTCTTCAATTCAGGATTCTGCTGGGCTCTGCCTGAATTTCCCTCCCTGCATTGCAGTCTGGAAAATCTCTAGGCTGCTACAACAACCATAGGCTTCACTTTATGTGCTTCCTATCTCTCAGATACCTCTGTGTTTCATTGTCTGATGTCCAGCATCTTCAGTATATTTTATTCAGTTTTAGTTTCAGGAGGAAATGTAAAGCCAGTAGGAATGACATTTTTAATTTCAGAAATAAAATTTTGCTTATGACTTAAGTGATGGTAGGACTTCCTATTTCCTAAGAATACAGTTGTTCTCCCTTATCCATTCACAGTTTCAGTTACCAGTGGTCAACCATGGTCCAAAATACTAAATAAAAATTCCAGAAATAAACAATTCATAAGTTTTAAATTGAACACCCTTCTGAGTAGCATGATAAAATCTCACACCGTTCTGCACCATCCTGCCAGGGATGTGAATCATCCCTTTGTCCAGCGTCTCCATGCTGTAGATGCCCTCCCCTGTCACTTAGTAGCTGTCTCAGTTAGCAGATCAGCTGTCATGGGATCACAGTGCTTGTGTTCAAGTGTGACTTATTCTACTTCATAATGTCCCCAAAGCACAAGAGTAGTGATGCTGGCAATTTGGATATGCCATAGAAAAGCCATAAGTGCTTCCTTTAAGTAAAAAGGTGAAAGTTCTCGACTTCATGAAAGAAAAAAAAAAAATTGTATAATGAGGTTGCTAAGAATGAATTTTCTATTTGTAAAATTTAAGTAGAAAAAGAAATTCATACTAGTTTTGCTGTTGAACCTCAAACTGCAAAAGCTACAGCCACATTTTATTATTAGTTATTGCTGTTAATCTCTTACTGTGCCTAATTTATAAATTAAACTTTATCATAGGTTTGTCTGTATAGGAAGAAACACAGAGTATATAGGATATGTTGCTCTCTGCAGTTTCAGGCATCCTCTGCAGGTCTTGGAATGCATCCTCTGCAGATAAGCAAGGACTACTATAATCAGATGGGGGCTCCCATAGTCTTCAGTTAGGGCAGAGGACAAATCTGACCAAGCAAATAAATTTGCAGAGACTACTTGAGAAAAAAATAGAATCAATCTTTTCATTACATCCCACAAGTCATTCTTATTTCTTGTACTAGTCATTCAACTACTGGGAAAACATTAATGACCCTGAGTATAGGATTCACTCATTTACGCCATTTTTTACTGCTATTTCTGTAACTGTAACCTCTATTTACTCAATGATAAGTGTAAAACATTTTCAAAGAATGAGGCATTCACTTTTCTCCTTGGAAGTATTCCTAGCCAAGATTTTTAGCCCATCAGATGTCATTGGAACTTAAAGGAAACCTGCTATATCCTGGTCATGTTTACTGCTCTCACAAAACTCTTTGATAATGGAATCAGGCTTCACCCTGCAAGTTGTTTCTGCAGGGCCATAGATACTGAGATCTTTATAATATTGCCAAATTGGACTTTAGCTCTCCAGACACTATAATTTGTAGTCTTCTGACATAAACCTATCTGGTCTGTATCTTTGACAACATGGAACCCCTGAATAAAATGTTTTGGGCAAGAATTTTTTTGTACTGCAGGAATAAAAATGTTTCCAAAGGCAAGAAAAACATTTATTGGTAGGCTCTTTAGTGTATTTAAAGTATTTTCCTTATTTGTAGATTTCTCAGAATTTGAATTGTACTTAAAGCAGCCTATTACTGCTTAAACTGTTAATGCTTCAATTAAGATATCTATTAAGTACCTATTTAGTGATGGGCACTGTACTGCGCACTAAGAATGTAGAAATGAACTAAGTCAATTCTTCCTTCAGGATGCTTATGGGCTGGAGTGAGTCTCAGGGTTATACAGGCAAAAAAATCAGCAAATATAAAAATTTGTTTGTTTCCATAAAAGGTCATACCCATGATGAACT
Source organism: Galeopterus variegatus (assembly GCF_000696425.1). Classification (NCBI taxonomy): domain Eukaryota; kingdom Metazoa; phylum Chordata; class Mammalia; order Dermoptera; family Cynocephalidae; genus Galeopterus; species Galeopterus variegatus. Next base: position 529,690 of record NW_007726645.1, on the reverse strand, counting down.
ATTACAAAATTTAAAAATTGTAGAATAATCAAGTTTAAAAATCACAGAGATGCTCTCTTTTTATTTCATTCCCCTTAAGCTCGATCAGGAAAATTTTCATGTCTTCTACAGGAAAGTGATATCAGACCAGGGGTCAGCAAGCTAAGACCCAAGGGTCAAATCCTCCCCACATCCTATTTTTATAAAGATTTATTGTAACATAGTCACAGTCATTCATGTACACGTGGCTTTAGGTTGTTCTTCCTACCACGGCAGAGTTTCACGGCTGTAATAGAAGTTACATGGCCTTGAAAACTGAAAGTATTCGCTATCCACCCCTTTGCAGAAAACGTTTGCTGAGAGCTGCATCAGTTGATTAACTTGTCAGCCCTGCATCTAAACAAAGAGTTCTAACTACACTAAGATTAAAACTTTGCTGCTCTGAAATCTGCAATAAAGGAAATTGGACAACTGTTAGCCAATTTTATCTTCAACAATTTGACGATGGCTTTCTTTACACGTGGCCCACGTCGTTTTGTTCACTTTTGTATGCCAATTGTCTTTACTCCACCCACAGTGGAGATAGAGAACACCTAACCATTCAGCTGTTCATTTAGTCCTCCATATGTTTTTGTATATGTCACCCCTTTCCTCAAAAACCAAAATATTTTGAGTCTTAGAGTCATTGTAATGAAGATTGAGAACCTTGACTCCAGTTCTTCCTGCCAAGTGACTCCCTTATTAAGTGATTCTTGGTAAATCTTTTCTTTGCATTATTGATTTGGGAAATATCATCAAAAAGTCTCAATTATCTCTAGTACTATTTTCTTGAGAGGTTTTCTTGGAGTCTTTTTGTAAGAAGAAAACTATTACCTCAAAATCAATTTCTCATATTCTGCTTTTCCAGCTTCATCTTTTGCCAATAACAGAGGTGTTTCCATTATTTACAAATAATTCTTTGAACTACTTAATTTAGCCAGAATATAGCAGGTTTCTTAATGCCATTCAATTTGGAATTGCTCGCAGAAGGTAGAGCTGCATTAAAATTTTATCAATAAATAGATTTTTTGACAGCTAAACAATATCAAGAAACCTAGAGAAGATATGTTCAGAAGAAAATAGATTGAGACTGTGAATAAGTGTCTTTAAAAATAATTAAGTCTTTGGTGTTATCATATGTATCTCTTATAAAAGTGTAGTGGAGAGAACACTCTTCTATATTTCTGTTTGAATAGATTTTTAAATTGGTAATAATTAGCTGCTAAGATGAAAGTATATTTAGATAGAAAATGTTCATGCCTATAGACCCCATATTTACAGGTAAGCTTTATTTCTACTTTGGTTAAACTATTCCCTCCCAAAATCACTTCTGGAGTCTCAAAGCCCGGTTTCAAAAATGAGATTGCTTAAAGGTTTCTCAGCTAAAGTCGATAGACTGAGTCCGGATTTCTGTTTATGAATTTGAGCCAGTCAGTGAGTAAGCTGACATGCTCGGTGACTTGTTTTCTAGTCCTAGCCACTGTATTCTTCAAACATAATTAGAGACGCTAAACACCCCTATGAGTTTTCAGGGAGTCTTTTGTAATTCCTCCTGTAATATTATATATTATACTTTACCCATTTTTAACAGCACTATGCTCTATTCACTGAATTATTCATGCTACTTCTTAGAAAAGTCAAAAATACATTCTGAAGATTCCAAAATAAAAAGGCAGATCTAGCTTTTCAGTTTAGTGTTATGTACTTATTTGAAGACCAGGTAATAGAATGCAGTCCAATTAGATTTTTCAATTAATTTTATGTTTTTACATAGCAAAATCAACTCAAAATGGATCAAGGATTTAAATATACACCCCGAAACAATAAAACTTATTAAAGAAAACATAGGAGAAACCCTTCAGCAAATAGGGCTGGGCACAGACTTCATGAATATGACCCCAAAAGCACGGGCAACCAAAGGAAAAATAAACAAATGGGACTATATCAAACTAAAAAGCTTCTGCACAGCAAAAGAAACAATTAACAGAGCTAAAAGACAACCAACAGAGTGGGAGAAAATACTTGCAAAATACACATCTGACAAAGGACTAATATCCAGAATATATAAAGAACTCAAACAACTTTACAAGAAAAAAACAAGCAACCCAATCAAAAAATGGGCAAAAGAACTAAGCAGGCATTTCTCTAAAGAAGATATAAAAATGGCCAACAGTCATATGAAAAAATGCTCAACATCACTCAGCATCCGGGAAATGCAAATCAAAACCACACTGAGATACCATCTCACCCCAGTTAGGATGGCAAAAATCCAAAAGACACTGAAAGATAAATGCTGGCGTGGCTGCGGAGAAAAAGGAACTCTCTTACACTGTTGGTGGGAATGCACAATGGTGCAACCCCTATGGAAAATGGTTTGGAGGTTCCTCAAACAGCTGAAGATAGACCTACCATACGACCCAGCTATCCCACTGCTGGGAATATATCCAAAGGAATGGAAATCATCAAGTCGAAGGTACACTTGTTTCCCAATGTTCATTGCAGCACTCTTCACAATAGCCAAGAGCTGGAATCAACCCAAATGTCCATCATCGGATGAGTGGATACAGAAAATGTGGTATATCTACACAATGGAATACTACTCAGCTATAAAAACGAATGAAATACTACCATTTGCAACAACATGGATGGACCTTGAAAGAATAATACTGAGTGAAACGAGTCAGGCAGAGAAAAAGAAATTCCACATGTTCTCACTCATTGGTGGGAGCTAAAAAAAAAACAAAAAACAAAAAACAAATCAAAATAAAATGAATATCATTACTCCAACTGCTATCTTAATTGAAAACCATTAATTCCTCCATGGTTTTACCCATAAAATACATTCTGCTTATTTAGCAATTGGTTTACTTTCCATTACTGCTTCTCTTTGAATTCTCATTTTAAAGTAAATATTTATTTTTTGAACTATCTATAAAAATCCATTGCTTTCTAAATAAATGGGATTATATCAAACTACAAAGCTTCTGTACAGCAAAGGAAACAATTGACAGAACAGAAAGACAACCTACAGGAGGAAATATTTGCAAACTATGCATCCAACAATGGATTAATATCCAGAAAATACAAAGAACTCAAACAACTATACAGTAAAAATACAAGTAATCCAATTTTTTTAAAAGTGGGCAAAGGAAATGAATAGATATTTTTCAAAGGAAGACATACAAATGGCCGACAGGCACATGAAAAAATACTCAGCATCACTAGTCATCAAAGAAATGCAAATCAAAACCACATTGAGATATAATCTCACCCCAGTTAGACTCACCATTATTAAAAAGACCAAGAATAACAAATGCTCATGAGGATGAGGGGAAAGAGGAACTCTTCTACACTGTTGGTGAGACTGTAAATTAGCCCAGCCATTATGGAAAACAGTATGAAGTTTTCTTAAACAAGTATAAATAGAACTACCATCTGATCCAGCAATCCTACTACTGGACATACACCCAAAGGAATGGAAATCATCACGTCGAAGGGATACCTGCACTCCCGTGTTCATTGCAGCTCTATTTACAATAGCCAAGATATGGAACCAACCTAAGTGTCCATCGACAGATGACTGGATAAAGAAAATGTGGTATATACACACAATGGAATACTACTCAGCCGTAAAAAAAGAATGAAATTCTGCCATTTGCAACAACATGGATGAGTCTGGAGAAAATTATGTTGAGTGAAATAAGCAAGGCAAAGAAACAGAAATACCGCATGTTCTCACTCATAACTGGCTGCTAGGAAGGAAGGGAGGGAGGGAGGGAGTGGCGGAGGGAAAGACAGAAAAGTAGGAATGAAGGAAAGAAAGACCACAACAATATGTTGAGCTTTTAGAAGGAGAGAACAAACCTAAGGATACTAGAGATGGGGTGGAAGGAGGGACGGGGTTTGGGAGGTGATAGGTCAGGTGAAGGGCATAAAGAAATATCACAATTTGTAAGAATGAATATGCTAATAATAAACTTGAAAATTAATTTTAAAAATTTTAATTAAAAAATCCATGCTTTCTCACATTTCTAGATTTGTTCTTTTAAAAATCACTGGATAAAGATCACTAGTTTTCTTTTTATACTTTTAAAAACTTTTCCTGACTTGGCCTTCTGATGAGAACAGCTTTAGAATAAATAAAAAAATAATAAGAAGCAAAGCTGCTTTCTCTCTAACAATTTTATATGTAAGAATATGGTATCCAAGAAAAGAAAGCACCATATAAACTGCTTAAAATGTCAATGCTTTATTGCAGTTCCTACCTCTCAATACTGACCACTTCAGAAATACCAAGTCATCACACATAAATGGCTTTTGACCATGACTGTTGCCCTCAAACTGGCTTTTTAATGCATAGCCAATCCACTAATATAGAATTTGTATTCCAAAAGACCTGCCCAAAGAGTTTAATTGGAAATATACATATAGAAAAATATAAGCCCTTGTGTTTCTAGTAGTATTCACCTGTACAACTCTAAAATCGTAGCTTCTATTTTATAAATTATTGATGTATCTAGAAAGGATGGAATTTAGTAACAATAACAATTGTAGCTATCATTAAATAAGCATGAAAATATGAACTTGTAATAGGTACCTTAAACATAATCTATTTAATCCCCACAAAAATCTTAGTTCCTTTTATACATGAAGAAATTGAGAATCAGACAGGTAAAATACAATGGTCAAAAGCACACAGCTAATAAGATACTGAGCTGTCATACACGTCCGTGTCTGAGTCCCAGACCTAAACCTATGTCAACCACTATCTAACATGGTATCTCATTAACAGTGACTGCATTTAGTTTTAGACTTTTAGTGGTTTCTATATTAATGACAAAATGTTCTGTATGTGAATCTTTCCTAGAATTAACACTTGACCTAAGAATAAAGTAAACATTTTAGGGTAACCTCTTATAATCTCTATAATTTAAAATAGTACCGACAAGTTTAGGAAATTCAAATGACAAGTTTACCTTCCGTGGAACCAGACTGTACTATGAACATCTCTAACTTAGTTAACCATACTGAACATAAACATTTCTGTAAGGCTGGATGTCTCTTATTTGGAGTTCTAGGAAATTCTGTAAATGATTGAACGTGTTTAGCAGGCCCTCCTGAGATATCTACTACGCCTTGCTGTTTTGCTTAGCTTCTCTCCCACTTCTCTGTAAAGGTAACTTCTGGATCATTTCTCTTGAATGCTAGGAGGTAGCACAGTAAGTCTGTGGCTTATTAATAAGAAATGTGGTGTGGTCTGTGTATCCTGCCAATTATTAGCATGCATTTTTGAAAGAACTTAGCAGCATGAAAGTGAGGCATATTTAAGCAAAATATGCAAGAGTCACTCTTTAATTAACATCACCAAATATACTCAAACATTACACAACAGTAATTACAGCGTGGAGCTATTTGCTCTGCAATATTAAAGAGTGTCAAGACTTCCATTATTTATAAAGCTTTTCAGCCTTTCATTTTACTGGCTCAAGTTTATTCTGAAAAGATATGCAAAAGTATCTAGTTCCACCGTAAAATAAAATAATTTTATGACCCCAGTTTGTTCTCATTGCTAGAAATTGCCTACTTACTTCATAGTCAGAAATAATTAACCTTGACAAACTCTGAAGTGATGTATGTCCTACAGTTATTTGAGAAACACAATGCTGACTATTTGCTGTCCTTTGACCCACATCATTTCCCTAAGTCTTTTATCCTAAACCTGTAGTTAACTTTGGAGCTAGACCTGTCTGCCAATCCCAGCTCCATTACCAACTATTTTATTATCTAATGCAAATTGTTCAACATTTTGCATCCCTACTAACATATTTACTTCATTGAGAATGAATAAGAATTACATGAAATAATGTTTCTGTATACACAACTGACTTAAAGTAGGATTTAAAACAACATTGTTTCATTCCCTCAAGTAGCCCATCCCTGTACTCACCTTCCTATAGACTTTTTATCCACATCTCCTCCTAAGCTCTGAACACTTGGCTTTGACCTCATCCACAAAATCTGGGGATTGGCTGGTATCAGTTGAAGGAGGAAGAGCCAGTGAAATCATTCTCATGGATCTTGCTGGTCCTGTTTGCAGCAGTTTCTTTTCATTTGCTTAATTTATTCTCAGTGGAATATATTTATTTTCAAGAAACATTTAAGTATATGCTGTTCCCAAGATGACAACAAATTCACAGTTGTTTCAAATACAGTTAAAGAGTGAAAACATATCTATAGTATTTTTCATTCGTAATAGCATAGGTTAAATTACAAAAAAAGATTGTTGCCACAAATAATTGTTTCTGGAGTTCATGAAAGTTAAAAGCTGAATGTTAAGATGCTGTGGATCAGCTATGCAAACATCATTCACACAACCTTATTTTCCCTTAACGCCTTCTGAAATAGAGACTGAAGCATTGAGCTACCCTCCCAGAATTTCCTACAGCTGGGTTTAGGCATGCAATGCCCTTCCAGCTAGCAAAATGTAAGCAGAAGTCATTGGATAGGCTTTTTAAGACAGACCACGGTACAAGTTTTGGCATTTCCTTCTTGCTGTTTATCCTTTCCTCCTCTTCTGCCTGGAATGTGGGTACAAATCCGAGAGGTACAACAGCCATATTGGCACTATAAGGATTAAAAACCATGGTTAAAGAATAAAAGGAACCCAGGTCCATGATGAAACCACTAAACTACTCCACCAGTCTAGGACATCCAGACCTCCAAATGTCTTGTTACATGAGACAAATAAGCCTTTTATCTGACTAACCATTCTTAGCTTTGTTCTCTGCTACTTATAACTGAAATTTATCCCAGCTGGTGCAGCCTAAATGGAGAATAGAATTAAGTTTAACAGAGAAGAATGGAAGAGAATTCCGGGTGGGAAAAACAGCGGGAACCATGGCCACATCCAAGAATGAACATCCTGTGTTTGGAGAAAATTGAGCATAACAAATTCACTGAAGTCAAGGTTACACAGAAGGTAGCAACAGATGAAAAGGGTTTGTATCTGTGGGAAAGCGTCCAAATACATAGCCTTTGAATGCTGGGACAAAGGGTGGGAAATGCGGACTCATTGAAGATCTGATGAGGCAACAGAGAGGGGGGAATTGTAGCATGTGTATGGAAGTCTGCAAGGGATTTTTCTGTTTCTTAGGCCCACATATACACAGAGCTAGTGTCTGACATTTTTAAAGACCCAGAATGGCACATACAGTCAGCATCTGTTTCTAGTAATTTGCTCTATGTCATCTGTGAAGCAGCCCTTGTACTCAATCCAGAGCAATATTAGGCAGATGCCTCAAAATAGGTAAGTAAATGAAAAGCAATTTCTAAGCAATCCCTTAGACACTTCTGTTCTTTGCATAATATATAAAGTCTTCATCTGATGTTACCTCCCATAGCACTTGTAACACCCACTGTTCTAATTAGTCCAGACTGCTATAAGATACTACAAACTGGGTGTCTTAAATACAGAAATTTGTTTCTCATGGGTCTGGAGGGTGTGAGGTTGAAGATCAGGGTGCTGGCAGATTTGGTGTCTGGTGAGGGCCTCTTCATGGCCCTTACGTGGCCATTCCTTGGTGAATGCACACGCACGCACACACATACACGAGTAACTTGTGTCTCTTCCTCTTCTTATAAGGGCACCAATCCCATAATGAGTGCTTCACTCTCATGACCTAATTACCTTCCAAATGTTCCACCTCCTAATACTATTACATTAGGGATTAGGATTTCAACATATGAATTTGGTGGGGACACAAACATTCAGTTCATAGCACCAACTAAATCTTAATGGCAGCAACCAATCCTAGCAACCCCTATACGTGCAGAGCTGCTCAAATTTGACTTCATCACTCTAACCTCTATTGTACACATTGGAGGAACAAGTGGGCCTTAGTTTTGCATTCCCCAGATGCAGAAGCTGATACAAGTATTTGAGCACAAGTCTCTTATTTGGTGGGGAAGGAACATGGGGTGGGAATTGAGGAAGTCAGTCAAGGAAGGGAAGGCATTTAATAAAGAGGGTTCCTGGAGCTTAATCCCATTGGAAAAGCCCTAGATTTAACCTGAGGAGGAAGAAACCTGGTATATGAATGCGCCAACTCTCATTAGTCATTGCCTGACAGCCCCTGCTGGCAAATATCAGTTCTCCAGCACTTTGAGCCAGCCATGGGAACAGGCACAGTTATACTCTTTAGCTTCAGAATAAGTCCTTTAGAAGTCCTCTGGCAGACCACAGCATTTTGAAGCCTGATAGCAGGCACTAAAGTGGTGAGACCTGAAAAATACGAATAGAGAACCAACAGCAGCTGCTACAACATGCTTGGACTGACCAATGACTAGGAGTCCAGGAATATTTTAAACAGCAAGGTTCCAGTTCTGCAGAAACTATAAAACTGATCCAGACACAGGAGTTGATGAGAGACATGAGAATTAAGGACTCACCAACAGAGCATAAGATTCTGATTTTCCTGTCTTTGCTGTACTCCAGAAATCAGATATAGAACCCAAAATAACTCCAAAAAGTAACAAAGAGGGAATGTTCAGGTGAGATTTGCTTTTACTCCACAAATTTTCTTTTAGTAGTCCAATTGTAACAAGTACACTTTTAGATAAAAGTAAAAAAAAAAAGGAAAGAAAGAAAGAAAAAGAAAATACTAATGAAAATAACAAGGGGTAAGGTTATTTCTTTCACTTTTGACAAACCCAGAAAGAGAAAAAGTCAAACTATGTAATCTGTATGGGAAAGAATATGTCAAATACTAGGTCAGGGTCTAGTATTTCAACAGCCAGGCAAAAATCAGGAGAAGAAGCCACATTTGGTTCCTGAATTGTTCTATGACCTTTTGCAGTTCTAACTTTTGTTCTATTTAACACTAATACAATGCTCGCTATGTGCCAGGCAGTATTCTATATATAAAATAAACTAAAACTAGATAAACAAAACTAAATAAATAGAATAAAAATAAACTCAGTTACTTCTTCTAAATCTAGGAATTACTTACTACAATTTATCCCTATTTTACAGAAAGAAACATAAAGAGGTTACATCACAACACAAAGAAGATCTACCTCCAAAGTACATTATTTTAATAGTTAGAATTTTCTGCCCTCCTTTAAATGAGAATTTGATAGGTGTTGGGGGTATATTGTGCATAGAATCCCTGTTGCAAGTTTTTGCCTCCTTGTAATTGCCATTTTCTTATCTTCGGATTGTAGAGGGAAGGTCAGGAGGGAAGTGCTGAGTCTACTAGACTAAGTGTAACAACTGCATCAGAAATTACCTCTGTCTATGGTGCAGCCTTTACAGAAAATGGTTTGTGGGTTCCTCAAACAATTACAGATAGATCTACCATATGACCCAGCTATTCCACAGCAGGGAATATACCCAGATGAATGGAAATCATCATGTTGAAGGAATACCTGTACTCCCATGCTTACTGCAGTGCTATTTACAATAGCCAAGAGTTGGAACAAGCTGTCCAAATGTCCATCATTAGATGAGTGGATAAGCAAACTGTGGTATATCTACACAATGGAATTCTACTCTGCTATGAAAAAGAATGAAATACTGCCATTTGCAACAACATGAACAGACTTAGAGAAAATTACATTAAGTGAAACAAGTCAGGCACAGAAAGAGAAATACCACATGTTCTCATTTATTTGTGGGATCTAAAAATAAATAAATAAACACAAATAAATAAAGGGGGGAAGAAGACACAACAATCACAACAATTCCTTGAACTTTTTTTTTTTTTTTGTCTTTTTCGTGACCAGTAAGGGGATCGCAACCCTTGGTGTGGTGTCGCCCGCACTGCACTCAGCCAGTGAGCGCACCGGCCAGTCCTATATAGGATCCGAACCTGTGGCGGGAGCGTCGCTGCACTCCCAGCGCCGCACTCTCACGAGCGCGCCATGGAGCCGGCCCTTCCTTGAACTTTTTAAGACAAGTGAACAGATATAATGTGTGGGGGAGGGAGAAGTAGGGGGGAAGAGGAACAGGTAAAGGGTCATGGAAATGAACTACAATGTATATTGAGAAGTTAAAAGAAAAAAAAAGAAAAGAAATTACCTCTGTCTTTGGAGCATTTGGTATACCAGAAATAAGTTTGACTAGCTAAAATAAGAGTAAAGTAATTTAAAACCACACTGGAGAATCTTGAATGCCAGCCAACAAATTTAGTTGGTATTATCCCATAGTAAAAATGATAAAGTACCATCAAAGAATCTAAGCAAGCACTTAAGAGCAAGTCCATGTGGTCAGGTGTCAGACTGAGCAGCACAGACATGTAGTAGTCAGCAGCAAGCAGGAAGGATTCCAGAAACCACAACCATAAAGGTCCTCCTCATCACAAGAGAGCAGAGATAGCCATACTTGTTCCACACAAAATAGACTTTAAGTCAAAAACTATTTTTAAAAAAAGACAAAGAAAGTAGAAACAAAACAAATGAAAGATAAATAAAGGTAAGCATTCATTCTTTGAAAAACAGAAAAAATTAACAAACCTTTAGCTAGACTAAGAAAAATAATAGAGAAGATTCAAATAATTCTAGGCTTCTAAAATGCAAAAAAAATAATCCTATTAAGCAATAGCCAGTAGAGTCACATTGAAGAAAAAAGTTCTGAGTTTTAGTGTAAATATTCATAATCGTAGACACCAATTGTGTAAAATTAAAAATGAAAGAAGAGACATTATAATTTATAACACAGAAATACAAATAATCATAAGAGACTACTATGAACAATTATATGCTAGCAAATTGAACAACCTAGAAGTGGATAAATTCCTAGAAACATACAACCTACAAAAACTGAATTATAAAGAAATTGGAAGTCTGAACATAATAATAACGAGTAAGGTTATTGAATCAGTAATTAAAATCTCCCATCAAAGAAAAGCCCAAGATCAGATGACTACACAGTTCAATTCTACCAAACATGTAAAGAACTAACACCAATCCTTCTCAAACTCTTTTAAAAAGTTGAAGAGGAGGGAATATTTGCAAATTTATTTTATGAGACATTATTCTGATACCAAAGCCAGCCAAAGGCAGTACAAGAAAAAATTACAGGCCAATATCACATGAAGTTAGATGCAAAAATCCTCAACAAAATATTAGCAAATAGTTTTCAGCAGTACATTAAAAGGATTGTTCACACAAGTAGGATTTATCACTGGGATGCAAGGTTGGCCCAACATATGCAATTCAATAAATGTGATTCACAATATTAAAAGAATGAAGGACAAAAACCATATGGTCATCTCAAAATTCAACATCTCTTTATAATAAAAACTCTCAACAATTTAGATACAGAAGGAATGTTCCTTAACACAATGAAGGCCATATATGACAAGCTACAGCTAACTTTATACTCAATGGTAAAAAGATGCAGGCTTTTGTTGAAGATCAGGAAAAAGACAAGGATGCTTTGTTCTTATCTATTCTGTTTAAAATAGTACTGGAAGTCCCAGCCAGAGCAATTAGGAAAGAGAAAAAAATAAAAGGCATCCAAATAGAAAAGCATGAAGTAAAATTGTCTCTATTTGCTGATGAAAGGATTTTATAGAGATAAAATCCTAAAACTTCACAAAAACTTTGTTAGAACTGATAAAAGGATGCAATAAAGTTGCAGGGTATAAAACCAACTTATAAAAATTAGTAGCATTTTTATACACTAACAATGAACTGTCTGGAAATGAAACTAAGAAAACAATCCCATTTACAATGGCATCAAAAAAATGAAATACTTGGAAGTAAATTTAACCAAGGAAGTAAAAGATCTGTATACAAAAAAAACTATAAAACACTGATAAAAGAAATTGGAGATGACCAGAAAGATAAGTGGAAAGATATTCCATGTTCATGAACTGGTGGTTGGGGAGGGGGTAGATGGAAAAGGGAAGATGTTGGCCAACATGTACAAAATTTCAGTTAGATAAGAGGAATAAGCTCTAATGTTCCATTGCACAGCACAGTGACTATAGTTAATAATAATGTGCTATATATCTCAAAATATCTAAAGGGGAGGATTTTAAATGTTCTCACCACAAAGAAATGATAAATTTTTGAGGTGATGGAAATGTTAAGTAGCCTGATTTTATCATTCCACAATGAATACATGTATCAAAACATCACATTGTACCCCTTGTCATAAATATATGCAATTATTTGTCGATTAAAAATAAAACTTTTTTTAAAAAGAAAAGAAAAATAAATGGTCTTGGAGGAATGCTGACAAAAAAAGAGAAATATTGTAGGAAGCACTGTACACTTTT
>NW_007726645.1:516132-517359 GCF_000696425.1 Galeopterus variegatus | reverse complement strand
TTTTAGCTTTCGTGGGTTATGAATTGTTATTGGTAAAACAGGGGCAACATGAAAATCAGTGTGATTCCAAAATAATGCTGAAATTTCCAGGACAAAATCAATGAGATTCCAAAACAAAGCCTGTATAAAAGACTTCTGCTTATAGCTATGAAGGACTAGCTGTGTCCAAACATTCTGCTGCTGAAAACAACTAGAAAAACCTAGGCAGAAAAATAAATAAATGAAAAACATTAAAACCTGAAGGCAACATGCAGCAAGGCTTTGAGGGGCCAATATCCCTGGGAGAAGGGACGTACAGAGAGCGAAGGCTCAAATTCATGGTTATATTTTCCCTGAAGTCATTGGCTTTTTTTGGAAGGGCTTTAGTATGGGAGGAAGAGCAACAAAAACTTAAACATAGCTGTAAATCGAGTCAATCCCAGACAGAACTGAGATGTTCTTCCCTAAATTCCTTGCTTACCAGAAGCAAAGATAAATTCTCTGCAAGAACATAACATCAGGCAGAGCCTCGAAATTGCTGTATAATTTTCACATACAACATCTACAAGAAACAGTCATTTCTGTAAAATGGGATAACAAATTTACCCTATATTGTAGTTTGGAGGCTTGTAGAAGAGATCTGTAAATTACCTGGGACACCAATGCTCAACGAATGAGAATTCTAATAATGATGAATGAGAATTCTAATAATGGTCAATGAGAAAATATTTATAGAATATGTAATTTTAAAAATCCTTTTATTCTTTTTGCTGTAGACATTGGGGAGTTGATGAATAACTTTGCTTCCATTGTATAAGAAAAAAAGGTGTGCTGGCTTTACAGTTAGACTAACACCAGTATTAGAAACTAGAGATGGATACTTTCTATTACCAGTTGCTAGGCAAGAAACCAGACGTCCGCAAAGACGATAGTTCTACAGTAATGGAACAAGCATAGCTTGAAAAGCACGTAAACCTCACTTTAGCCATTGTCACCACATCAAATTCCTGTTTGATGGAATTATAAACAGAAAAGCTGTTGTTTATAATTAAACAAAATTTCTGCATACAGAATCACAATCTAATGTTTCATAGTCAAGGGAAAGTAATTACCCTTTCACTGTGGGTATTCTTTCCTGACTGAAAACGGAAATGCATTATTAGTTCTTTTTAAGCCTTTGCATTGTACTGTACTTACAACATGAGGATATAGTGTTGATATTAGGAATTAAATGAATTTCATATTTAG
>NW_007726645.1:513523-515597 GCF_000696425.1 Galeopterus variegatus | reverse complement strand
CTGTACTTACAACATGAGGATATAGTGTTGATATTAGGAATTAAATGAATTTCATATTTAGCAACTGTTTTTACAAAGATTTGAATTCTTATTTTTAACCTTTAAGTAAGGATTGTGTTTTGATGTTTATACACTAATGGCTAAGAAAATGAGATATAAGAAATCCAAGTACCAATAACAGTCCATGAAACACTAAATTTGAGTAAAATCAAGGCTAAATTTAGTAGAAATGTTGATCTCAATTTTAGTCATCAAGTTTTTGTTGTGACTTTGAGCTAATTTTAAATAACAAAATGCTACTTTGAATAACTGTGACCAAGATTTTGGAAACACTACAACTCAGAAAGTTTATGATAAAATATACAGGGTGCACAAATAACTAGAGATTAAAGAATTTTTATGAAATAAAAAGCCACTTATTACACGAAATAAACAGCTGTTGACAACTATGATGTCACATATACTACACTGGTAGTGACACATTTGAGAGGGGACTTTATAAAAAGGTTGGAAGAATTATGATTATCTGAGTCATAGTTTTCTTATAATTCTCATTCTGGAGCTATAAGAAGACATCCCAAGACATAAGGTGATCCTAAGCACAATAAAATTATTGTACTTCTTATGATGAGTTTCTCTTTTCCAAAAGATGGAGAAAAATTGAGAGATGCAAAAAAGTTCCGTTACCTCTGATGAGTACCAATAAACAGACAAGACATGAAATACAGAATGAGATATAATAAAAAGAAAATGACAATTATATACATTGAAAGTTTCAAGAAGTATTTGTTATATCAAGCAGGATTTTTTGATGACAGGAAATTTAAACATCAAGATCTTGATTTCTGGGCCGGCCCGGTGGTGCACTGGAGAGTGCGCAGCTTGGGAGCGCGGTGGCACTCCTGCGGAGGGTTCGGATCCCATGTGGAGAACGGTTCCCGCTCACTGGCTGAGCACGGTGTGGGTGCAACACCAAGGGTTGTGATCCCGTTACCGGTCAGTAAAAAAGACAAAAAGGAAAAAAAAATAGATCTTGATTTCTAAACAGTTTCAAAGAGATACTTACACATTAAAATATGTTCTGAGACTTGCAGACTAGTACGATACATGACAGCAGTTGAATATATTAGCAAGTGGACAACTATTTTTGGCTAACGTACTTTTTTTTCTTTTACTTTAAGAAAGATCCAGTCTGGGCCAGCCCCGTGGCTCACTCAGGAGAGTGCAGCACTGGTATCGCAGAGGCCATGGGTACGGATCTTATATAGGGATGGCTGGCACACTCACTGGCTGAGTGTGGTGCAGACCACACTGTGCCAAGGGTTGCGATCCCCTTACCGGTCAAAAAAAAAGAAAGATCCAGTTTATAATAGCAGCAAAAATAGTAAAATACTTAGGAATTAACATAGGAACTAAAATGCAAGAGATATGTAAAGAAAGATATATAAAGAAAGCTATTAAATTTAAACTTCATTCATGAGCACAAGAAATATCTGAATACACAGTCACACCATGTTTGGGGCTGAAGGCAAAAATACCATAAGCTATTAATTTTTCTCAAATAAATCCATAAAATCAATGCAATCTTAAATTCACACCAAAATTTTATAAAACTCTACAATGCGATTCTAGAATTCAATAAAATCTTGAAGAAATAAAAGGAGAGAACAAACATAGGGATACCAGAGATGGGAGGAGGAAGGAAGGGGGTTTGGGAAGTGATACGTTGGGCAAATGGCATAAAGAAATATCACAATTTGTAAGAATGAACATGTTAATAATAAATTAAAATTTTAATTTAAAAATAAATAAATAAATAATACAAATACAAATAAGGATAAAGAAAGGGTGATTCATTTGACAACCCAAATACCAAAACATAGCAAAAAGTTTCAGAAACTAAGAAATGGTGAAGTAGATAAATGAAACTAAATAGTGCAAAACATACCTATGCATATACAAGGAGTTAAAATAACACTGACATTTCAGATAATTGAGAAAAATAGTATTAAAATAATCAGCCATACACTTGAAAAACTAAAGATAGATTACTACATCACTTATTCAGAAAAGT
>NW_007726645.1:496814-512282 GCF_000696425.1 Galeopterus variegatus | reverse complement strand
TTAAGTGAAACGAGTCAGGCACAGAAAGAGAAATATCACATGTTCTCACTTATTTGTGGAAACTAAAAATAAATAAATACACAAAAAACCGGTGGGGGAGGGGAAGAAGACATAACAATTACAATTCCTTAAAGTTGATATGACAAGCAACCAGAAAGGACATTATTGGGAGGGAGGGAGGAGAGGATGGAGGGAGGGAGGTTTAGGTAATTGGCCACAATAATCAACCACATTGTATATTGACAAAATAAAATAAGATTTGGAAGAAAAAAAAATTGTCCAAAAAATAAGTAAAATAATTGAGGTGACACAATATGTACATTCAAATGCCATTTGTGTTTTTTTTAAATACAAACATATTGGGCATTTATATGCAAATTAATAGGAGGCTATCTCAAAATATAACACAAAATATTAATAGTGGTTAACCTTAGAGAGTGATAAACAGCTGAGATAACTTACTTTAAACTATGCATAGACTAAGTGACAAAAAGTTATAGCCAACCCACTTGGTAACACTGTAATATGTACCTAACAAATCTGATACTGTCAATAAAATTATTGTTTGATACATAATACATGTGTAACTGACCTTGACCTTTTTATTAACAGAGAAGAAATGCAATTCTAACATGCATTCACAAAAAGATAATCAATAAAACAATTTTCTCTGAGTTTTCATTTAAATTCCCAGTCTTGGAGAAATGTATCTGCTACAGTTGTTTCCAGATAAATAAACTGCTATATATGAAATCGAAATGAAACCAAGCTTAAAATTATCACCCTCCCCATCAGTTCTATAATCAGGCACAAAATTAATCTTGCAAATAGTAAAGAACTGCCTATATTTATCCTAAAAATGGTTATTTTGCTTTTGCAGTTTGCATGAATTCATAAGGTAAACCTTAATAACACTCTACGTTTACATAATTGTTTATTTTGACCAATGTTTCAATGCACTTCGAGGAGACTGGCTATTTATGTTATCATTTTGAAATTGGCTAGGACAGATCTCTCAAATCTTCACAGTAAATATAATCCCAATTAAATTTCTAATACATATTTGGGGGTGGGGAGGAATAGCATACTTATTTTAAACTTCATATGGGAAAATAAGCACTTAATGATAGCCTATACATTTTTTTAAAAAGTGAGGGATTTCAAACCTTACAATAAAGTTTCAGTAATTAAAAGTTTGGTGTTGATGCAGAAATACACAGCTACATTATTTTCAGTGAATAAAAAATGAGCTCATGCTTATAATTTTATATTCATTGAGAATTTGATATATACTTTCTTATCACTAGGGACAGGAAGAGCAATTCAGTAAATGCTTTGAGGCTATTGGCTGAGAAAAAAAATCAAGTTGTACTCACTTAAAACTAAACATATGTTCTAAGCAGTAAATCCAAAAAAGAATATTCAATAATATACAATATTTATAATATCTAGCAATAATTTATAATTTTAGATGAAGAACTTTGTAAGCAAGATAGAAACCATAAAAACCAAGGTCATCAGAATTTAAAATTCAGTTTAGCAAAAACACCATAAGCAAAGGTTAAAATCAACCAAATGACTGAAGAAGCTATATGCACTCTGTAAGACAAGTAATAAATATCCGCATTACATCAAAAATTTCTGTAAAGCTATAAGAAAAATACAAATATCTTCAATAGAAAGAGCAAAGAATACAAATAGGCAATTTACCAAAGAAGAAATATAAAACTTTATATGTGAATGATGTCTGAGCCACCCAATCTGCTTTTGGGATTCATTCTAGAGAAATGTTGACAATGAACGCCAGGACAAACACATAAAAGTATTCACTGATATCTCACCTGTCAGAGAGAGAAAAATCTTTTGAACGTCCCACTTCTGGCTGGAGGAGTCCAGTCTCTGGAAAATTTTAAATTTTAATTCCCATACCTCTAATAATTGTCAGGGAATTGCTCACATAAACAAGAACACATATTTAGCCAATTACCACATGACATCAACATATTTTTTTCCTTTTTCCTGAGCTGTCTCCTCTTTTGAAAAGTTCTGCCTCAATGACCAGTTTATATGCATGTGTAAAGCAGCTCTCCTTTCCCACGTAGGCACATGACAAAGCATGTAGCTGTTGGTAGGGACCATCTTCAACCATATGTGAAGCCAGGTAGAGCATAATGCTGTTGCACACAGAGGCGGACAACCAAAAAAAATGTAGAAAAGTATTGTTAGTTCCCTAGTCAAACAATACCTGAAACATGATCTAGTCTGGATTTTGTTGGTGCATTAGCCAGTTAATCCTTCTTGTTCTTTATGCAGACTTGATTGGCTTTTCTATTGCCTGTATTTTTAAAACATCTTAACCAATACAGCTCCTCAAGGAACTGAAACTAGTGTTTGAATGGAAAATTCAAAAAAATATTTCTCTTCCCTTTTTTGCACCAAACTTTATCAAAGGGATTCCAAACTATTGAGGTTTGTGTCTCAAAATAATATTGCTGAGTTTTTAATGAAACCATTTTTTGTTTTATTTATACCCTTTTCCCTAATCTCTAATCAATGAAGGATTCTAACATATGGTGTGGAAAATGCATTAGATGTAAGACAATTCTAAAGATAAATACCATGTTGTATTCCAAATTCTAAATGGCAAACATTATAATATATTCCAAATAAGTCCTCACATTCATACTTCTTATTCCCTTAAGACAATTTCTCTTCCATGAGGCTCCTTACCATCATGAAATTTCCTTATGTGCCCATCCTTCCCCATGTGCATCACTCAGTGTTTGCCAAAGAGACAAAACTGATAGGACACATAGAGAGATATACGAGAAGCGATTTATTAGAGGAATCAGCTCACACCATTATGGAGGCTGAGAAGTCCCACAATAAACCATATGCAATCTAGAAAACCAGAAAAGCCAGCAGCATGGCTCAGTCCAAGTCCAAAGGCCTCAGAACCAAAGAACCAATGGCTGAGTCTCATTCTGAGGTCGAGAGGCCTAAGGAGGAGCTTGGAGGGGCTTAGGTGAGAGTGCTGATAGGAGTCCCAGAGTCTAAGGGGCAGAAAACCTGGATTTCTGATGTCAAGGGCAGAAGAGGGGCAAGACAGCTCCAGGAAAGAGAGAGAGAGAGAAAGTTTTCCCTTCTTCAAACTTCTTGTTCCGTCCCAGGCACCCAGGCAACTGGAAGGTGCTCGCCTACATAGAGGGCAGATCTTCCCCTCAGTCCACTGACTCACACTCCCATTTCCTCCAGAAACACATCACAGACACACCCAGAAACAATGCTTCACCAGCCATCTAGACATCTCTCAATCCAGTCAAGTTGATGCCTAATAATTAACCATCACACCATGTGTTAGGAAGACAACTCATAAGGTCTAAATCCCAGTGATGCACACGACCTAAGCCCAAAGTAAAAGTGCTATATATATCAAATATATTGATATATACATATATAAATTATGGGAAAACCAATGTAAACTAAACATGTTTACCACAAGAAATAGGGTAAATGGACCTTACTACAGATGCCCCTCAATTTACAATGGAGTTACATTCCCATAAACCCATCATAAATTGAAAATAGCATTAAGCTGAAAATGAATTTAATACACCTAACATACTGAACATCATAGCTTAGCCTAGCCTACCTTACACATGCTCAGAACACTTATATTAGCCCACAATTGGGCAAAATCATCTAACACAAAGCCTATCTTATAATTATGTTGAATATCTCGTGTAATTTAGTGAATACTGTATTGCAAGTGAAAAACAGAGTGATTGTATGGGTACTTGAAGTATGGTTTCTACTGAATGCATATCGCTTTCACACTACTATAAAGTTTTTAAAAAGTAAGTTGAACTATGTTAAGTTGGGACCATCTGCATACCAAAGTCATGCTGAGGAGCCGTCCTGTTGGAGAGCCTCCCTAGCACTGATGCTTCTGATATCACTGCTCATAAACACAGCCACCAATGCCACAAGATACTACCATCATGAGAGAACTCAACTTTGTGACACTCGCTCTGTATTCCAAAACAGGGGCATTTGATTGGCCAAGCCTACGTCCCACATATGAGCTCCTAACTGCCAGGTCAATGAATGTCCAGACTCATCCATCTTTCTTAGTAGGAGGTGGAATACTGCTCCCCACCATGATTCACATAACAATGACTTCTACACAGAAAGAAAAGAGATGCTGGGCATCCAATCAAAAAATAAAAGTCTTTTAAGAGGCGATGCAAGAGGAGTTTTTTGCACATCTTGCAAGCAAGGTCTTGCCTACCTTTTACTCCAGACTACTTTTGAATTATTTCGCTTAGCAAAAATCCCTATGGCTTCTAAAAGAGAAAGTGTCTCCCTGAAGATCAAAATGCCATCATAATTACTGCCAATTATAAAAGTTCTGGGTTCCCCAAGCTCAGGGTTTCTCTCCTGTAATACAAACCACTAAGTACGCAGGTGTCATCTGACCCTCCTGTCATCACCTTGTGGGAATTGGGCCTCAAAGAACCATCGCAAGCAATGCTGATATTCAGACTACTGCTACTGCTGTGAGTAATAAACTATCTTTTTGTATATGACCCAGGAATCTTGTGTCTTCTACTAGCATCTATAAAACTGTGGAAGACTAACTTGCTGGTATGTAAATAGAGCAAAATCTCAGACTCTTTAGAGTTTTTGACAATCAAACTACGAATAATGCTACTTGCACTTCTGATGTGAAATGTTTCTCTAGCTTATGCAACTAAAAAATATAATAGCAACATAGATATACATAATTCCTATGAGATAAGAAAACAAATATGGAAACACTGTCCTGATGTTTTGGTATTTACAGCTAGTCCTAAAGTTTCTAATGATTTTTTAAGTAGCAGCCAATCTTTATCATTTATATTTTTTATCTGACCATAAAATCTTGGCTCAGAAGCATGCTGATTGGGATTCTCTACATAATTTGCTTGCTTATGATGCTACCCCCTTTATTATTGAATCATTGGTGTAGAATGACTGTGTAACACAAGTCAATGGTGCATTTTGTGCAAATTTCTTGATCAATCTGTAACAGGTTGTTGTCAGAGTGAATTCAGTCAAGACCAATCAATACCTGATATTTTCCATCTTTTCTCTGCACACATATCTCAGCTTTTCATTGTTTGTCATATGAAGATATATGCTCTTTTCTTGTTTTGTAGTATTAGAATTTCCCAATAAAATGGTAGGAAATTTTCCTACATGATAAAAAGGAACACAAAGAAGAAGAGGACAAAGGCAGAATGATGGGGATTTATTAAAGGAAAGGTAGAATTATTATTTTTTTATTTTAATTTGTCAAAATACAATGTAGTTGATTTTTGTGCCCCTTTACCAATTCCTCCTTTCCCCCCCCTTTTTCTCCACCCCCCCCATCAACATCATATCTGTTCACTTAAAGTTCAGGGAATTATTGTGACTGTTGTGTCTCCCCCCACCCCACTCCCATTTATTTGTTTATATATTTATTTATTTATTTTTGTTAGCTTCCACATATAAGTGAGAACATGTGGTATTTCTCTTTCTGTGACTGACTTATTTCACTTAATATAATTTTCTCTAAATCCATCCATGTTGCTGTGAAGGTAGTATTTCATTCTTTTTTACAGCAGAGTAGTTTTCCATTGTGTAGATACACCACATTTTAAAGGAAAGGTAGAATTAAACATAAGATTCAAAAGGAAAGTCTGAGTTATTCTAAAGTCACATAAATATAAACATATTAATTAGTGATTTATAGAAAAATTAAGTCATAAAACATTAAGTACAAATGAAGAAAATTTTGTAATTGTGAAATGCATTGTAATTGATGATATTCTGGGAAAATATACATCCATAAAATTGACTCAATAGAAATGACCGAACCTAAAAAAAACTAATAACCATATAAGAAATTTAAAACAATCTCTCTTTTTTTTTTTTTAAAGATAATGTAAGGGGATCTTAACCCTCGACTTGTTGTTGTCAGCACCATGCTCTCCCAAGTGAGCTAACCGGCCATCCCTATATAGGGATCTGAACCCGTGGCCTTGGTGTTATCAGCACCACACTCTCCCAAGTGAGCCATGGGCTGGCCCTTTAAAAACAATCTCTACAAAAGCACTGGAACTAAAGGCTATTGATGCTGAGTTCTTTTAAAGATATAAAGACTGGACAACTTCCATGCAGTTTAAAACACTCCAGGAACAGAAAAAATGGATAGCACCTGGGAAGGTTAATTCTAGATGTCAACTTGGTTAGATGAAGGAATGCTGGGAAACCTGGTAAAGCAATCTTTTCAGGTGTGTCCATGAGAGTGTTTCCAGCAGAGATTAGTATGAGAATCTTTTCAGGTGTGTCCATGTCTTTTCAGGTGTGTCCATGAGAGTGTTTCCAGCAGAGATTAGTATGAGAGTCTGAGTGGCCTGGGTGTGGAAGACCCACCCTCAGTGTGGGTGGGAATGATCCAATCCGCTGGGGGTCCAAAGAGAACAAAAGACAGAGGAAAGAGGTGAAGCTCTCTTTCGGTACACTGAAGCTGGGATACACTCTTCTCTCCTGTCCGTGGACATAGAGCTTGAGACTCTTCAGCTTTTGGGTTCCAGAACTTACATACACCAAGGACACCATCAGCTTCCCTGGTTCTGAGGCCTTTGGACTTGGACTGAGCTACGCTACCAGCATCCAGTTTATAGACAGCATCCAGTTTATAGACGGTACCAGCATCCAGTTTATAGACGGCCTATAGTGGGACTTTTCTTCATAGCCATGTGAGCTAATTACCCTAATAAATCCCTCTCATATGATTATAACATGTCATATTGATTCTGTCTTTCTGGAGAACCCTGACTAATACAGCACCCCATTTCTTATTATGCAGCTAAAACAATTTTGAAACTAAGGTCAGCAGGCAATTAAGTAAATGGCCAAAAAATGTAAGATGAATCTCACGTGTAAATAAATACATACAAATCAAATCAGGAATATATTCAAAATGTAATACATAAAACAACATAGAGATTTTTACTAGTTTTATACTAGGATATCTACTAATAAATATCAAATTAATAAGTGAAATAGAAAGCATAAGTGTACCTTCACAGCTGCTGAAAAGTCATTTGATGCAAATCATATTTTTTTTAATCTCAACAGTACAAAGTAAAAAATACTTTGGGGATATATCAGCAGACACCATTGGCTGTTGACCCAGTAGCTACTCTTTCAACCTTCTTCCTTCTTCCCTTTAATTTTGTGGTCCTCACCTACCAGGAGTCCTCCTTTTTCTGCTCCAGGGCAGTAAAATATAGGAATGTTTCCTAACCTCCCCTTATATAAATGTGCAGACAGCCTGTTTCTAATCCTCTATTGTATATTTGAAAAAGATGGTTAAGTTCTATTTTATCTATAAACCTGATCTGTGGAGAACCAGACTGATACTTGAGGGAGAAAAATTACACATCATCCAAAGACACTGGACATGGAGTTAGATGCAATAACTAAGTGAGATCTTGGGGCCAGTTCCTGTGAGAAAGAGGCTAGCAAGTTCCATGTAGTGATGAGTATTATTTAAAACGTATTATGAGGGAAAAGGTGTGTGAGTGGCCAAATGGATGGATTGGACAGTCAGCTGCCTATCCCACAACAATTTCCACTTCTTCATAATAGACCCAAGATTTGGTTCAGGTATGTGCTCAACCACTCTGATGAATCATGAGTGATCTAACAAAAATTGATTTCCTTTTTGCAGTGATTGGTTTAAGGGTTCACATGTGATCAAGTTCTGATCAATGAGGCTTAAGGGAACGTCTCCCAGGGGCTTCTGGGAAACCCCTGTTAACATAGAGGGACATACTTCCTGCCTTAAATACTGTTGTGAGAGGAAAACCCAAAGAAATCTTAGAAAAGCTGGTCTAGAAACCTGAATCCACTGAGTTTCTGAATTAATCAACCTAGTACAATAGTACTGGTTATGTAAGATTTATTAACATTATTATAAATAAATAATAATCTGTTATTTGTAGCCAGCAGTATCCTATCTATTACAACATGATACGTAATATCTTTGTCAAGCCAACAGTGAACATTGCACACACCATTATAACCATTCCCTTTGAATTTAAAGACAAGATAATAATGTTTACAAGTTACCACCACTGTTACTTAACATTCCCTTGGAATTTCCAGCCAACAAAATAAGACAATAAAAAGAATAAAACATAAATATTGAAGAGTCAGCATTCCTATTATTGCCAGGCAATATCATTATCTCCCTAGAAAAGATATAAAATGTAAGTTAATCAACTGAAAACCTATTAGAACTAATAAAGGAGTTCATTAATGCATTTCAGTAATATAGTATTTTGAACAGAGTACTTTAAAAACGAGTGGGTTTTCCATATGATAACAACAGTCATTTTAAAATTTATTAAAAATCACAATCACAGTTGCAACAACAAATGTACAGTATATATGAATAACTACAAAACTTCCTTGAACTGTTTAAGTCAAGAGAACAGATACGATGGGGGGAGGGGAGGGGGTGGACAGGAACGGGTAAAGGGGCATGATAATCAAGTACAATGTGTTTTGAGAAGTAAATTTTTTAAAAAATAAATATATATAAATAAATAAATATAAATTAATTAATTAAATAAATAAAATCTGCATGTGGACATGACCCTAAAAAAATTTCCTACTAGGTTTTCTATCTACTACCTTGATAGCAATCCACCTGTTGGTATGGGGAACATTTTTAAAAACCAATCAATCAATCAGTTAACATCTACAGGGCATTATGAAGAAAACTGCAAAATTGTATTGAGAAATAAAATAATATCTAAATAAATGGAAAGCCATTCCATGGAACTATATGAGACTGCTCATATTGACACAACTGCCAATTGTCAGTTGACAATTAAACTTTTAAATCTTTTCTTGTTTTCGTTTTTGGTTTTGGTTTTGGTTTTTGGTAGAGGACAGAAAGGATATCCAAACTCTTGACCTTGGTGTTGTAACACCATGCTCTAACCAACTGAGCTAACTGGCCAGCTGATAATTAAATTTTTAAAGGTGATTAATTTCCATCAAAATTTCCATATCTTAAACATATTTGAGGTACATGACAACTCTATAAAATAATTTTTAATAAATAATACATTTTGAATCAGCTCTGGGTATATAATGGTTGCTATATACAGTATCTATATGCCCTCTGACTTTTACAAATATATCCCTTTTCATATAATTTGCTTACTAAAAGTTATGCATGGATAAGTTGTCCACGAATTAAATCACATTAAAACTACAGTGTGGTCTGCATTGTTAGACATTAAAACATTGGAGCTAAAGGTGGATGATGTGGATATATTCTACTGTATGTTATGCTTTATTAAGGTCTCAAATTGGCTTACACTAATTTCATGGTAATGTATAAAAGTAAGTTTCAAAGTCTCGGAATTAATTTCACAACATCACATATGTCTTGATAAATTAGGCCTTCATCATCAATTATCCATCATTGTTTAAAGAAGCTTCACAAATGCACCACTGTTCACAGCTTTGTTACATTTACCATATTTTTTTACCAGCCCTTGAAAATCTTGAGCTTTTTAATTGCATAAAAAACAGTTTATACAATAATAGATTAGCATCAGTGATAACAGTATAATTGTTTCTTAGAAAACTCAATTAAAATCTTATTACATTTAAGATATGTGTTATTTTTGGTTGTCATACAGCAGTAAGGCTAATTTGGAGATCGAGGAGAAGAGTAGTATTCATGGTGCATTCTTATACAAAAATAGGAAGTTTGTTATAATTTTGAATTTCTAGGTACAAAGAACAATGTGAATATTCAGTAATCTTTTTCTGATTACAAAAATAATAAACAGCAATGTAAATTTCACAAGACCACCTTCAATGAGGTTTGCTGGATCCTTGAATTTTCCAGCACATTAACATTTCTAATTATGAAAGTACTCAGCTCTGAATACACCTTTTGCCTGAGAACCCCTAACCACAGTACCTGTCTTAGTTTGAGTTCCTAGAAGCAGAGTCTGGGGCAAGTTCTTAGGTGCAGGTTGCTTATTTGAGAGATGACCCGAGGAAGAGGAACTTGGAGAATAAAGAAATTCGGATGCTAAAGAGATGAAAAAGGTATTAAAAGGTATTCTAAGGAGCTGTTGGCCATTTAGCTGAGTCCTGTGGGGCAGCCCTCTTAGGAGCTGTGAGGAAGTAGCTGCAGAATTTTTTCAGCAGAGGGATTCTGGTTCATTTGTCCACCGACTCCCATCTTCTGTTGGTTGAAGGTTGTCCCTGATATATGACCTCTCTTTGAACTTCAAAGTTACACCTGCTTGTAGCTGGATGTCTTTTCTAGGTTTCAAGAAAGCAGAACACTTGGCACACTTGGTGCCAGAGGCTAACAAAGGAAGGGAACTGTCCGCCACGTGAGTGCTGAAATCAAGTAAACTGAAGAACTGTTCTATTTGCCTTGCAAGTCTCTGCCATACAATCCAAAGGAAAGCCTGTGAGAAATGTAAAAGACACCCTTTTTATGAATTTATTCAAGTAATGAAAGAATGTTTCTGAAGCTTATCACAATTACTCAAGGAAACAGGGGAAAAAGAAAAAAAAATTATACATAACCATTTATTTCACTCCATTAGACCAAGCTACCCATTCAGGTCTAATCAGAAATAAAGTGTAATTTCTCTAAAACAGTCCTCTCAAGCACCCTTTTGGGAGAATCCCCAGTGACCACAACTCATTATATCCACATCCCCTATTCCAAATACCCTCACTAATAAAAATAATATGGAAGAAGTTCAAATTGTCTTAGGGATAACTGAACAAATGTTAAATGCTCCTGGCATGATCAAATTAAGGCATTTTCACAATCAAATTGGAAAAGAAGAAAGGCCTGAATTTCAAAAGTAAAAGTCCTACTGCAAGTCAATTGACAAAAATAACTATCTGTGCAGCTTTAAGTTACTCTCCCTGAGTTTTATTTTCCTGTCTGCAAGTTGGGTTAATTTGACTTAATGATCCCCAAAGTTATTCCATCTCTAATATTCATTCATTGAGCTTATGGGTCAAGCCTCCAAGCTTAAGAGCACCAGAGAAAGGGCACTATTTTTTTCTTTATTTTATTTTTCTTTTTTGTTTGTGTATTTTTTTAGCTCCCACTTATGAGTGAGGATATGTGGTATTTCTCTTTCCGTGCCAAGCTTACTTTACTTAACATAACTTTCTCTAAGTTCACCCATGTTTCTGTGAATGGCAGAAATTCATTATTTTTATGGCAGAGTAGTATTCCATGGTGTATATATACCACATTTTCCTTATCCAGTCATCTGTTAATGGACATTTACGTTTGTTCCAACTCTTGGCCATTGTAAATAGAGCTGTAATGTATCCCTTCAATATGATTATTTCCCTTCCTTTGTATATATACCCAGCAGTGGGATTGCTGGTTCATATGGAAGTTGTATCTGTAGTTGTCTGAGGAACCTTCGTACTGTTTTCCATAATGGCTGCACTAATTTACAGTCCCACCAACAGAGTAGGATCGTTCTCCTTTCTCTACATCCTTGCCAACATTTGTTATTCTCTGTCTTTTTGATAACGGCTAGTCTAACTGGGGTGAAATAATATCTCAGTGTGGTTTTGATTTGCATTTCCCTAATGCTGAGTGATGTTGAGCATTTTTTCACGTGTATGTTGGACATTTGTATATCTTCCTTTGAAAAATGTCTATTCAGTTCCTTTGCCCATTTTTCAAATGGGTTACTCATTTTTTTACTGTTAGTCGTTTGGGTTCTTTGCATATTCTGAATATTAATCCCTTGTTGGATGCATACTTTTCAAATATTTTTTCCTATTCTGTAAGTTGTCTTTTCATTTTAGTAACTATTTCTTTTGCTGTACAGAGGCTGTTTAGTTTGATAAAAATCTCATTTATTTTTTTTCTTTGTCGCCTGTGCTTTTGGAGTCTTATTTATAAAGTTTTTGGAAAGAGCATTATTTAGAATGATGAAAGCAAAATTGGGGGCTGAGGTGCAGTAATGGAATTAGTTATCAGTTAGTATCAGTTTATGCTGATCAGCAAACAACCCCAAAACTTAGCAGCGTAAAACAACAAACATTTAGTACTTCTTATAATTTTCTGTGGTGGCTGGATGTTCTTCTGATCTGAGCCAGTTTACCTGAAACAGGATGGTCTACAGCACAGGTCGGAAAACTTTTTCTGTAAGAATTCATGGACCATATGGTGTCTGTTGCAGCTACTCAACTCCACTGTTGTAGCACAAAAGAAGCCATACACAATATATAAATGAGTAGTCGTGGTTGTGTTCCAGTGAATCCTTATTTAAACAAGCAGGTGGTGGCCTGGATTCAATGCACAAGGCCAACCCCTGGTGTAGATTAATTTAACACACATCTACCTGATTAGCTCAATATCATCCAAGATGCTTCAATTCTTTTCTACATAGCCTCTTACTCTCCATGCATAAGGCTAACCTATGCTCATTCACATGGTAGTTGGGGTTCCAGATGCAGCAAGACAGCAAGCTCTATAGCACAGAATTTTTCAAGCTTATGCCAGTGACATATTTGTCCTGCTGTCCAAAGTAAGTTAGGCGGCTAAGTACTGAGTCAAAGAATCAACAAATAGACTCCACACCTTTATGTGACTAATGGGGAAAGTCACAATATAAAGCACTGTGCATGCAGTGATGGAAGAAATCTGTAGCAGAAATTTTTATAATATGCCACAGAAAACCCTGTAAAAGTATATATCTGCAGTGATTCCAAATTTCTAATCATTTACACTTACTTAAACCTGAGCCTGTTAGGAAAATAAAGTTGGAGATGACATGAAATATACTTTATATCTCTAAAAAATAATTTCAATGTTGTGATTATTTCAAGTTTTTCCACATGAAAAGAAATATCACCTGAGCAATTCCAGAGTTCCTCTGACAATATAAACTGCAATTTATAAGGTTTGTAGAAATCAGACCATTAAAGGGTGGATTCATAAAATCTTTTTAAATGAGATATTTTTTGCCCACCTTTATTTGCGAAGAGATTTCTATAGCCTACAGCAGTAAGTAAAGAGTACATATATCACTTGAGACTAAACATACACACTTCACTCCATCATTTTCACTCCAGTTTGATATCTGTCCTCTAGGCAACAGAAGTCTTCTATGATAGAGGCAGCAATCACCACAGAAATTGACTGAAGTGTTATTTCATAGCACAAAAGCATCTGAGACAGTGATCTAAGAAAATAGAGAAGCATCCTTAGGAAGCCAAAGGTGGAATTCCCCTTGAAAATTTTGCCAAAAACAAATAAAAATGAGAATATTTAGTTAGTTGATATTTTTTCAATATAATATATGGAAGATTATGGCATCTGTGGCTGAATCTGGTACTAATATTTATTTTTAAAATAATTTTATTTGTATTAATGTGGATTATTTGTCAGCAAAAAAGAAGTATAAAGATATACAAAATGGAGAGCCATTTGAAACAAAATAAAAGCTTTCTCTACATGAGGGAGATGCCTTCTATGTTTGACATGAATTTATTTGTCTTCTCAAGATTAGCTTCTAAGCAATAAATCTGTCCCTTGCCTACCTTCTAATTCTCAGAAGGAAAAATAAATCTTTAAGGTAACACTCCCAGAAAAGAAGCAATTGACATTCTTAAGCATGAAAAAAAAAATGATGTGAATTGTTTTATAGATTACCTACTAGGGAGACATCAGGGAAGAAATTATCTCACTGCTTAGAATAGTAGTTCTTAATATGTGGCCCCAAACCAGCAGCATCAGCATCACATGAGAACTAATTAGAAATTCAAACTATCAGACCCACACCCTGCTCAGTGAATCATAAATTCTAGATGTGGGGCCAAACAATCTGTGCTTTATCAAGCCCTCTGGTTGATTCCAATTTATGCAAAAGTTTGAGAACCACTGCATTAGAAAATGGCAGGATAGGGCTATTATATTAAGAGGGCCACTAAAAGTCAATTCTGTCTTATAATTTTAAACTACCAGCTTTCAGCAATCTTAATAGACCATTCACTTTTTAAAATTACATATTCCATCAGGAATTTTTAATTATAGAAATACAAGCTGACTACTGAAATAGGCTTTACTGGCAAATCACAATGCTGTGAATGTCTACTTTCATTTCTTATTCAGGAGAGGAGGGATCAGTGTAGCTAAGGAATTAATTAGTTAAATGAACAAAGTTAAGACACAGAAGTGAAAGAAAATTCCATTCATTTTTTCAATAGTTTTCAAGACCTGTGACTCCATGTTATTAATTTGAAAGATAAGATTAACAAAAAGTTGCTATTCTGTCTTTAGAGAATAAAAACCACATGAGTCCAGCAGACACATACAGAGAGAGAGAGAGAGAGAGAGAGAGAGAGAGAGAGAGAGAGAGAGAG
Organism: Galeopterus variegatus; assembly: GCF_000696425.1. Taxonomy (NCBI): domain Eukaryota; kingdom Metazoa; phylum Chordata; class Mammalia; order Dermoptera; family Cynocephalidae; genus Galeopterus; species Galeopterus variegatus. Next base: position 497,795 of record NW_007726645.1, on the reverse strand, counting down.
AGAGAGACTTATCCAAAGAAGTACAAGATGTGTTTTTTCTTCTTGAAATGTTAGTGAACAAAACATGGAAAGGAAGTTCACAAATGAGATGAAAATGTAATTCGGCAGATTTGGTACAGAATGGTGGGTGGAGAATAAACTGAACATAATATGAAGTATAAAAAAGATCTGGAAATTCAGATTTTTTTATGTGGAGAGGTCCTATGAGTTCACAATTGTACATAGTTTTGCTTTTTGTTCTACCTTCACGGAAGAAGTTGCAAATGGCCAGGATGTTACAGGTTTAGATTACATGCTCTTTTTTAAAAATTTTTTTATTTATTTATTTTTTTAATAATTTTATTTTGTTGATATACAATGTGGTTGATTATTGTGGCCCAGTACCAAAACCTCCCTCCCTCCTCCCTCTCCTCCCTCCCACCCAACAAAGTCCTTTCTGTTTGCTTGTCGTATCAACTTCAAGGAACTGCAGTTGTTATGTCTTCTCCCCCCACCCTGGTTTTTTGGTTTTTTGTTTTTTTGTTTTTTGGGGGTTTTTTTGGCGTGTGTGTGTGTGTGTGTGTGTGTGTGTGTGTGTGTGTGTGTGTGTGAGAATTTTTTTATTTATTTTTAGCCCCCGCCAATAAGTGAGAACATGTGGTATTTCTCTTTCTGTGCCTGACTTGTTTCACTTAATATACTTCTCTCAAGGTCCATCCATGCTCTTTTCTAACCAGTCTTCTTCTCAACCCACTTTCTACATCTTGTTTTCACTCTTGGACATGGTATTTTGTTAAACATACATATTTCACATGGCTTTTCAACAGTTAGTTCATTGTAATCACTTTCCAAACTCTTCTTTAACTACTGAAACATGTGAGTGACATTTTCAAGTGCATTTACCAGCCTGTGAAAAATCTTAAGCTCAACCATGGTAGATATTATAGAAATTGATTAAGAGGAAAAAGAAACTGGCTTTTCCTTTTTTCCTTTTTAGTTATA
>NW_007726645.1:491064-496689 GCF_000696425.1 Galeopterus variegatus | reverse complement strand
TATATATATATATATATATATATATATTTATATTTTGACATTCTAAGATGTTGTTGGGAGCAGTTGGGAGGGAGGGGGACTGTTGTGGAGCAGTTGGGGAAGGGGCAGGGAAATAACGTAGGAGGAGCAGAAAGGAAGGAGACATGGTCGAGGCCCATGGCACCCCTCTCATTCTGACAAGGGAGACCAGGGGCTTCCAGCAGTGGCTCTGTCATTGCTGGGCTGGATGCAGATGTCAGGGGGGTGTGGCTGAAGACCACAGGAGCTCAGGAGCCCAGGGTGTTTCCAGTGACAGCTCAATGGCCATTGCTGGGCTGGTTGAGGATGTCAGAGGAGTGTGGCTTAGGCCATTGGCCCCCACTGCCCTGGCTCAGGAGCCTGGGGCACTTCCTGTAGTGAAAAAACTGGATTTTCTGCATATGTTTTACATTTGGATTGTCTTAGAGTCATAGCTAATCAAGGTAGTTCAAGATGTACTATTTCCAGGAATATGGTTTCCTGGAATAAAGGTGGAAACAGAGGATCTTTACTTAGTTATCGAGATTGTTACAATTCTAAAGCAAAGCAACATGGACTACTGCTAGTCTCAGATACTCAGAACTGAAATTTCTCTTTCCAAAGTGTATTAGTCCATTTCTGTTGCTTATAACAAAATACATAGAACTGGGTAATTTATAAAGAAAATAAAATTTATTGCTTACATTTTCAGAGGCTAGGAAGTCCCAACGTCCAGGGAACACATCAAGTGAAGGATTTCTTTGGTGGTGACTTCAGTGATGGCAGAGTATCACATTGCAAAAATGGCAGAGCAAAGAGGGCAGAGCGAGAGCAAGAGAGCAAGACATACTCTCCTCTCTTTTCTTTGAATGCCCTCAGAACCACGCCCCTGACCACCATTTTTAATCCATTCACTATGGTATGGTTCTACAATCTAATCTCCTCCTCAAAGCTTGACCTTTCAATTACCATAATAGGATTTCCCACTCTCTTAACAGTCACAGTGGGGGCTAAGCTTCTAACACATAAAACCTGTGGGACATAATTCACGCTTAAGTAAGTTTTGGGGGGACATAATTCAATCCACTACACAAAGTAAGTCTCAAATTTGGTTGACATTTTATGTACACTTTTGAGAATAAATGTGTTCTTTTATATTGCATGAAAAATTGCTGTTTTCCTCACATGGATTTGTTGCCCCTCTTCTCCTAGGTGACGGAGCCACAAAAAGGATTACTCAAAGCCCATTTCTTCTGAGCAGTGAGAAGCCCTGGAGGAGCTAATCTCCCAGAACCCTCAAGAGCAAGGCATTCCTTCCTTTTGGGAAATTAACCATGAATTGGGGTTCTCTCACCACATTTATTTTCCAGACCAGGAAGTTACAGAAAAAGAACATAGGTGGGGTTAGAGTTTAACAGTAGAGGCTAGTAACAAGCAAGGTGACATTCCATAATGCAATTTGCAAAAGGTTAAGTCGATCGACCAACAAAAGCTTGATCATAGCAAACATTCTCTCTCCCTACAGCAATTTCCCAGTATCTTTACATATCAATCAGTAACTTGTCTGTCCTTGAGCCAGCAACCTTGCTGTGCTACATTTCTTTATCTTACAACAGAGACTAGCCTGGGGAAAATTTCCTGTCTTTTGCAAGGTTAACCTTTTTTCATGTACTTTTAAGAAGTTAAGCTCTATGAAATATACTTGCTTTATAAATGTAAGTATACTCCACAAAAAAATTGGTTTTTACCTGTTTTAAAGAAAAAAAACCTATAAAATTTTACACTAAGGAGAACAAATATTTAGTGATGCATTATATTGTATGGCTAACTTATTACAAATACTCATTTGCTATTTTCAGAAGCTTTGAACATGAATTATAACAATCTATCACTATGAAGACACTAAAATATGATTTCCACAAAACCAATCTAAAACTAAGATTCAAAACCAAATGACTGAGAGCACATACTGAGTCTAGTGGTGGCTGTTTAAAAATTAAAAATCATAGGCTTCATTTTTAACTCAAATTATGGGTGTTATTGACCATTTATAGGTCTTATTAAATGTATTGAAATAAAAATTTTCACAATTGATCAGCCTTATTGTCTTTGTCCACTTCGTATCCAAATAAATAAATAAAGCTGGACGCATAACATTCCCTGACTTCAAATTATACTACAAAGCTACAGTAACCAAAACAGCATGATACTGGCATAAAAGTAGACACTCAGATCAATAGAACAGAATAGAGAATCGAGAAATCAATCTACAGACTTATAGCCAACTGATCTTTGACAGAGGCATCAAGAACATACGTTGAGGAAAAGTCCACCTCTTATAAATGGTGTTGGGAAATCTGGACATCCATATGCAGAAGAATGAAACTAGACCTGAACCTTTAGCCATATACCAAAATCAACTCAAAATGGATTAAGGACTTAAATATAAGACCTGAAACTTTAAAATTCCTAAAAGAAAACAGAGGAAACACTTCAAAAAGTAGTTCGGCAAAGACCTTATGATTATGACCCAAAAAGCACAGGCAACAAAAGAAAAAATAAACAAATGTGTTTATATCAAACTAAAAGCTTCTGCACAGCAAAATAAACAACAGAGCAAAAGAGAACCTATAGAATGGGAGAATATATTTCTAAACTATGCATCTGACAAGGGATTAATATCCAGAATACACAAGGAACTCAAACAATTTTTAATAGTAAAAAAACAAGTAACCTGACTAAAACATGGGTAAAGGAGCTGAACAGGCATTTCTCAAAGCAATATATACAAATGGCCAACAGACACATGAAAAATGCTCAACATCACTAAGTAACAGCAAAATGCAGATCAAAACCACATTGAGATATCTCACACCAGTTAGACTGACCATTATCAAAAAGACAGAGAATAAAAAATGCTGATGAGGATGTGGAGAAATTGGAACCCTCCTACAATATTGGCAGGACTTTAAATCAGTGCAGCCATTATGGAAAACAGTGTGGAGGTGCATCAAACAACTACAGATGGAACTGCCATATAATCCAGCAATCCCACTGCTGAGTATATACCCAATAGAATGGAAATCATCATCTCAAAGGGATACCTGCACTCCCATGTTTATCTCAGCTCTATTTACAAGGGCCAAGAGTTTGAACCCACCTAAATGTCCATCAACAGATGACTGGATAAGGTAAATGTGGTGTATATATACACAATGGAATACTGCTCAGCCATAGTAAAGAATGAAATTCTGCCATTCACAGCAACATGTATGAAGTTAGAGAAAATTATGTTAAGTGAAATAAGCCAGGCATAGAAAGAGAAAAACTACATTCTCACTCATAAGTGGGAGCCAAGAAGGAAACAAACAAACAAACACAATAATTTGCTGAAATTTCAAAAGTAGAGAATAGAACTGAGGTCTCCAGAGGTGGCAAAGAGGGAGGTATAAGGATAGGGATGTTAGTGAAAAATTGGTAAAGGGCAACGAAATAAAATTAAATTGTGTAACATTGAATATACTAATTATCCTGATTTAAGCATCACATATTGCACACAGGTATTGATATTCAATGCTGTACCCCACAGATTTGTACAATCAATTATGTCTCTATAAATTAAAATTTTTTTAAAAAAATTTAAAGAGAGAAGAGACAGTAAAAGGATAATAAAGAAATAGTATGAACAACTCTATACTCATAACTTGATAGATGTAATGGACCAGTTCCTTGAAATTGGTCACAATCTACCAAAACTCACACAAGAATAAACAGATCACCTGAATAGACCTATATATATCAAAGAAATTTAATCCATCATAAACAAATTTCTCAGACAGAAAACATCAGGCCCAGATGGGTTCACTGTTAAATTCTTCCAAACATTTAAGGACGAAATAGTAAGAATGCTCTACAATCTCTTCTAGAATACAGAGGTGTAGGGATTTCTTAGTATCTCATTCTATAAAGCCAGAATTAATTATTCTAATACAAAGTCAAAGGCATCACAAAACAAGAAAACTATAGTCTAATCTATCTTAAGAACATAGATGCAAAAATTCTCAACAAAATATTAGCAAATTAAATCCAATAAAGGAATTATACACCATGACCAAGTGGGATTTACTCCACATATACAAGGCTTAGTCAACATTTCAAAAATCAGATAATATAATCCATCAAATCAACAGGTTAAGAAGAAAAATCATAAAAATCAAATCAATATAGATGCATAAAAGCAATTGTCAAAGTCCAACACCCATTCGTGATAAAAACTCTCCACAATCTAGGAATAGAGGAGAATTTTCTCAACTTAATAAGGACCATCTACAAAATAACCTCAAACTAACATTATATTTAAGTCTGAGAAAATTGATGCTTTCCCACTAAGATCAGGAATAAGGCAAGGATTTCTGCTCTCACTACTCTTATTCAACATTGTATTGGCTGTGCTAGCTAGTGTAATAAGACAAGAAAATAAAATAAAAGATTTACAGGATGGGAAGGAAAAAATCAAACTGTCTTTTTTCACAGATGACATCATTATCTATGTAGAAGATATCAAAGAAGCAACAAAAAACTCTTGGAACTAGTAAGCAAATATAACAAGTCTGCAGGATATAAAGCTAATACCTAACAGTCTATTGCTTTCTTATATACCAGTAATGGTCAATTGTAATTTGAAAGTAAAAACACAATACCACTTATATTAGCAAAAAATGAAGTAGGTATAAATCTAAGAAAATATATACAATATCTATGTGAGGAAAACTACAAAACTTTACTGAAAGAAATTGTAGATCTAAATAAGTTGAAAGATATTGCATATACTTGGATAGGAAGACTCAATATTGTTAAGATGTCAGTTTTTCCCGACTTGATGTATAGATTTATTGAAATCCCAATAAAAATTTCAGCAAGTTATTTTGCGGATACCAACAAACTAATTCTAAAGTTTATGTGGAAAGGCAAAAAATTCAGAATAGCGGACACAACATGAAAAGAAAGAACAAAGTGGAAGAACACAGTTGAAGGACTGACACTACTTGACTTAAAGACTTACTACAAAGTTACAGTAATCAAGACAGTGTGGTATTGAAAAAAAGAACAACTAGGTCTATATCTCAAAATAGAGAGCCCATAAATACACCTTCATGCATATAGGCAACTGATCTCTGAAAAAGGAGTAAAGGCAAATCATTGGAGAAAAGATAATCTTTTCAACAAATGATACTGGAACAAGGGGACATCTCACATGTAAAATAAAAAAATTAGACACGGACCCTACACTTTTCACAAAACGTAACTCAAAATGGATAATAGACCTAAACGAAAAACAACATCAAAATTCCTCGGAGAAACCATAGGAGAAAACATACATGGCCTTGGGTACAGTGACAAATTATTAAATACAACACCAAAAGCATGATTCGTGAAGGAAAAAAAGGTTGGACTTTATTTTTTTTTTATTTTGTCAATATACAATGTAGTTAGTTATTGTGTCCCATCACCAAAACCTCCCTCCCTCCTCCCTCTCCCCCGTCCCACCCAGATGTGTCCCCTCCATTTTCTTGATGTAAGAGCTTCAAAAAAAAAAAAAAAAAAAGTTGAGGTTGTTAAATCTTCCTC
>NW_007726645.1:396888-488816 GCF_000696425.1 Galeopterus variegatus | reverse complement strand
AGAGTTTGAGCTTTATTAACTTTTCGTGGTGTACTTTCTTGCTTTTTGCATTTCTGATATCTCTTTTTGGGTGTTTGTTCATTTTGGCAGGGATTTTCACTCGGATCTTGGACCTCTGCGGAAAGTCTGCTCCACCCTACCAGTACCATAAGGTGGGTGTGTTCTGCACCTCGCTATCGGGGCGTTTTCACACTCTGTGAACACTAGGTGGGGCTATTGAGCCTTGCGAAGGGTTCCCGCAGGGTGTGTATTTATTGTTATTTATTTTTTTTCCGAGACTCCGCCTCCTTTTGCCGGACCCCTCCCCACTCTGTGTGCTCAGAACAGGGCTGAGGCGTGTCTTCTACAAACCTTGTCTTTCATCTGAGACATCAAAGCTGTGCCCTGCCCCGCCCTGCCCAGAAGATGTCCAGTCTCTCCAACTCCCGGGTGTGAACTCCTCGAGGGAGGGTCCCTCAGCACACAGTTCCTCTTTAACTCCCCCAGCCCGGGTCAGCCCTCCGGGAGAGCTCTCCAGTAGCTTCAATGTAGCTCCAGAGCACTCCGGGCTCCCCTCTCCCAACCAGAAATCAGTTAGGGGTTCTTCCAAACTGAGGCCCACAGAGATGGTATCTGCCTCCCGGAAACAGGGAGTTTACCTGGGGCTGACGCCCAGGATGTGGTGGAGAGATGATCTGGGCGGGCTTCTCTTCCCTGCCCTCCCGACGCTGGCCAGGGGCTCCCCATGCTACCAGCCCCATCAGAGATCCACGGGGAGAGTGGGATTGTAGGCCGGTCCACAGGCCCCGGGGTGCCCCGCGTCGAGGTAAGCAAATGGCACATCTCAGTGAGGAGCCGCGCTAAGCAGAGATGGCTGGCCTGCCTGCTCTAAGCCGCCCACTCCGCCCCCACCCGAGAAAATGGAGGCAGCTCTGTTGCGGGCGCCTGGCCTGGTGTGTTAGGCGGGAGCCAGGCGGGCGGGGAGCAGTCGGGCTTCGCCCCGCAAGTGGGGCTGGGCTGGGGGTGACTCACAGAGCTCACAGAGTTGGGCCGGTCCGGCGCCTTCCACTCCGTTTCTGTGTCGTCTCTGCTGACTTACTTGGCCTTTGTTGTCTCGGGCTGCTCGTTCGAAACCGCAGCAGCCTTGATTGCTCTTTTTAACAGCCTTAGATTCTGTCCACATCATAGGCTCCTCGTCTCATTTCCAAAAAGTACGTCAACATAAGGCATAACTTTCATCAATGGTTCCTTGTAGAACTGGCTAATAAATGGTGCAGATAGATTTAAACTGAAAATTCTATTGTTTTCAGAAGCATAGTGAGCCACTTTTAATACTGACTCTGGGGAAACTGTAAGAAAAAGCTCTGGTGCAGCCAGACAAATATTCTTACTCTCCCTCTGCAGGATAATAGAGTGAAGGTAGGCTAGGAAAGAACTGGAACGAAAGTTGGACTTTATTAAAGTTAAAATTTCTGTTCTGAAAAAGAATGAGAAAACAAACCACAGACTGGAAAATAATTACAAAACACATATTTCATAAAAGATTGGTATCCTAAATATACAAAGAACTCTTGAAATGAAACAATAAGAAAACAAACAACCCAGTTAAAAAATGGAGAAAAGATCCGAACAGATATCTGACCAAGGAAGATATACAGATGGCAAATGGGCATATGAAAAGATGCTTAACCTCATGTCACTAGAGAACTGAAAATAAAACAAAGGTACTTCTACACATCTGTTACAAGGACTAAAATCTAGAACATTGGCAACACCAAATGCTAGTGAGGATGTGCGGCACCATGAACCTTCATTCACTGCTGGCAAGAACAATTTGGCAGTTTCTTACAAAATTAAATATTGTCTTATTATACAATCTAGCAATTTTGCTTTCAGGTATTTACCTCAATGAGTTAAAAACCTATGTACACACACAAACCTGCACAGGAATGTCATAGCAGCTTTGTTCATAATTGTCAAAATTTTCAAGTTTGTTATAATACCAATTCAATCAAGCTATCCTTCAAACCTTTTCTTTTCTTTTTTTTTTTTTTTTTTTTGTGTGTGTGTGACTGGTAAGGGGATCGCAACCCTTGGTGTGGTGTCACCCACACCGCGCTCAGCCAGCAGGCGCACCGGCCAGTCCCATACAGGATCCAAACCCGCGGCGGGAGCGTCGCTGAGCTCCCAGCGCCGCATTCTCCTGAGCGCACCACGGGCTCGGCCCCAAACCTTTTCTTATATGAATTCTTGGTTTGTGTTCGGGTACTTTTTTTTTTTTTTTTTTTTTTGCTTACAGATTTAACAGAGTTTTTCACATGTGCTATATATGCTGCTCATATTTTTCTCCAATGCATGAAAAGTCTGCTATACTGTATAGGTGGTTCACATACTGTCTGTGATAGAAGTTGCTCATATTTTTCTCCTGAGTATCAGTTGTTTTTAACTTTGTTTATATCTTCGTTTCCTAAGTATTTTCCATTTTTAATGTGCCTTAATTTGTCCATCTTTTTCTTTATGTTTTGTCTCTCTTTTTATTTTTTATACTTTTTACTATTTCTTTGTTTCAGCTTATTGCATTAGTAGAATGACTATATCATTACTGTTCAAACTGGGATGTTTTTGAGGCTAAAAGGTAATGCTACAATTACTCTAATTGTGTAATTCTTAAATATTTGTATATTATTTGACAAATTGATTTAATTATATTGGTGGACATATGAAATAGCTCTTTTCAAAAACTATTTTCAAAAGAAACATTATTTACAAAAATAAAATAAGTATATTCTCATGTACACGAGGGTAAAAATATTGCTTTATATTATCTGAAAGCTATTTATTTAATTATTTATTTATTTAATTTATAAACTTAAATTTACTTATTATTTACTTATTACTTATTATATTATTATTATTTAAATTTATTTATTATTTACTATAACTACTTATAGCTTATTATTATTATTTATTAATAATATTATTTGCTATTTACTAATTTAATTATCAGAATAATTATCATTGCTACATATTCATGTAGTTTAATCTATTTCTTAGCTGTATCTTTCTCTGATAGCACATCATCAGTATTTTTCTTAAGAATATAAATTTTCAACATGGTCTTGATATTTTAAATTTTTCATAATATTGCTCGCAATATTCTTAAAATTTGCATCTTTATGATTAATAAATCTGAAATTGACAACTACCCTACTTAGCTCTTCTTGATAAACTACATTTTTAATTTATAAAATACTCTCTTTACAGATTCTAAGGAACCTGTTAAGCCCAAAGCCAATTCTGCTAAATGGAGAATATTTTTCCTTCTAATTTTTGATTAAAATGTGTAAATATTTCATCCCAAATATTTTCACATGCTATCCTTTTGCTATTATTCAAATTATCTTTCTTAAATAAATATTGCAAGATAAAATATGTCAAATAAGTTGTTTTTATTTAGAATTTCTTTGAATATATAACCAACTTTAGATGCCACAAACTACGACTTCACAAACTTGTTTCATTCCAGGAAAGCATATAAATGTGTTCAATTAAAACAGTAATTCCATCAAAATATTTTTACTGATCAAAATAATCCAAACTAAAATTACAGAATTTTAAAATTAAGTATTGTACACCATTTACACTTTTAGTCTTTCATTTGATCAGTTCTTTACTTTTATAGATATTAATACAAAAGTCTGCTTTATTTTCAGCAAATGCTATTTCATAAAATTGGTTTTACCAGCATCTAGAACAATACCTTGCCATGATCAGACACTTAAAAAAAAATATTCATTGGTTGGCAAAGCAAAAATAGACAAATAGTATTGCATCAAACTAAAAGGCTCTGCACAGCAAAGGAAACAGTCAACAGAGTAAAGACACAACCTACAGAATGGGAGAAAATATTTGCAAACTACACATCTGACAAGAGGTAATATCCACGATATATAAGGAACTCAAACAACTCAAAAGCAAAAAAAATAATAATATTTTTTAAATGGGTAAAGGACCTGAATAGTCATTTCTCAAAAGAAAACACACAAATGGCCAATAGGTATATGTAAAGGTGCTCAACATCACCAATCAGGGAAATGCAAATAAAAAACCACAGTGAGATATGACCTCACACCTGTTAGGTTCTTCAAAAAAAATTAGAAATAGAATTTCCATATATCCAGCAATTCCACTTTTGAGTATATATCTAAAGGAATTGAAATCAGGATTTCAAAGAAATATCTATGCTCCCATGATCATTGCAGTATAATTCACCATAGCCAAGACATGGAAGCAACCTCAGTGTCCATCACGGATGAATGAATGAAGAAAATGCGGTATATACATACAATGGAATATTATTCAGAAGAAAGGCCATCTGTGACAACATGGATGAACCTGGAGGACATTATGCTAAGTGAAATAAGTCAGGCACAGAAGGACAAATATTACATTATCCCACTTACAGGAAGAATCTAAAGTAGTCAAATTCATAAAAGCAGAGTAGAGTGGTAGTTGCCAGCATTGGGGAGGGGGAAGTTGGGGAGACATTGGTCAAGGATACAAAGTTTCAGTTTTGCAAGATGAATAAGTTCTAGTATGATGCCTATAGTTAATAATACTGCATTATATACTTAAAAATATGCTAAGAAGATAGATCTTATGTTAAGTGTTCCTATGAGAAAAAAAAGAGAAGGAGGGAGGGAGGGAGGGAAGGAGGGAAGGAAGGAAAGAAGGAAGGAAGGAAGGAAGGAAGGAAGGAAGGAAGGAAGGAAGGAAGGAAGGAAGGAAGGAAGGAAGGAAGGAAGGAAGGAAGGAAGGAAGAAGGAAACTTTTGCAGGTGATGGATAAGTTTATAACATCGATCATGGTAATGGTTTCATGGGTGTACACTTTTCTCCAAACTCATCAAGTTGCATGCATAAATATGTACAGCTTTTTGTTGCATCATAATAGCTCACTTCCTCATGAAACCCAAATATTTGCTTCACCTTATGATGAAAATTTAAATCACCAATTATTGTTTGATTGCAAATGTAAAATAGGGAGATGGGAAAACCACATTATTCCCACTTTCAAGCGGAGCTCTTTCCTCTTATAAAACTGAAAGGTAAATTTCTCTGGCTGGTGAAGTGTCTATATTAAGGTGATTTCTAACAACAAGAATGTATTCCCTATAAAAATAAAATAGATTTTTTTGAGTCTTTATGATAAATCAACTTAATTCAAATAAAATCCCTCCTGAGTGAAATACTTAATATTTTGCCTCAAAATCAATTTAACTACCTGTCTGTGAACTGGGGAATAATAACTTTTTACTTTCAGAATAATACCATGTAAAGATAAGAGCACAAAAACTTTATAAAATTATATATCCAAAAATGAAACTTTATTTTGGTTCAGATAGGAAAGTAAATGCCACCCACCCACAGGAGTTATTAGAATGCGTGTCGTTGCTATTTACTTTAAACTAGGACAGTTATTTTTCAGGCAACATTAGAACAGGAATCAGTAAGATGTTTTCCTTGAGAAAAATGCGGTTTTACTATGATGGTTTTCAAACCCAATCTTTCCTCAAAGTAAGAACGCTCTGCTTTTTATACAAAATTCATCATGGTTCCTAAAAGAATGCAAAGAATGGTGTGAAGCAGGAAAGGATTATTATTTCTGCTTCGACTATTATTCCCTGTACTTATGCCACTAAATGTATAAGAAATGGAAGAACTTTAAGGGAGAGTCATTAAACAAGCATGGAGAGTGAATGAACGATACCGAAATACCAACAGAGCAAATTTTTCTCCTCACCATCAGGGTCCCATTAAAATACTGTCTAAATTTCAAAACTTTAAAAAATTGAAAAGCATCTTTCCCACTATTTTACTGCATATCAAATATATTCCATACGCTCTATACTCAACTGAATACCAAACAGTACAGAATCTCCTAGGATCAGCAGAAATAGTCTTGGGGGACAACCATTTTCTTTTTTTTTTTTTTTTCTCTACAACTATCTCAAGTGTATGAAATGATAAAGTGTTAGGCCAGCCTTCCTGTAATTATTTGGGATTGTAGAATCATGTTTGAACTTCCAGAGTAGTCTTGATCTAAGGAACCCATGATCTATCCCTTTAAACATACAGGAGAGAATTCACCAAAAACAAAACAAATGAAAGATCACACAGCTAGCTCCTTTCAGGAAAGAATCTGATATTTTTTTAGTGTATCCCTATTGCCTTGCACACAGTCAAGTTGCATTGGTAATAAATGTTTGATGTCTGTTGTTTATTGAAAGAATTTTTAACCAAGCTGACCCAGATACATAAGAAATGTATTTCACTTCCTTCTCCAATGTTCACCTCTTTAAGCACACGCACGCACAGACACACACACACACAGACTCACAGCACTCCAAGGAAGAGAACTTAGCAATAGTGATTGTTTTAAATTTGTTAATTCTCTCTTCCTTTAATATAGCAGCTATATTTCCATTTTCCCTTACATGAAGCTTTCTACATTTCTCTAATTATGTTTCCATAGAGTCAAGGGGAAAGAGATTTCAGCTGAGGAGCATGTCTGGCTGAATTGCACTGTAAATTGCCTCTGACAATGACATTTATACTTGCCAGAAATTCAGCTGGGCATTAAGACTGCTGTGGCAATGTAAATTTATGTAAACCTATATAATTGCTGATGATGGGAGAAAGATAATTGAGCTTAATATTTGATGAGAAAGACAGAAAAATTACGATCCCATCTAGTCCCCAATATGCTGTGTTCTCAATTATCAGAATTTTAAGCTGGATGCCACAGTAAAACTAAAAAAAACACAGCAGTGATGAGTCTCGTTAAGAATTATAAACTAGCCAAGGGGAGAGATTGAAACCAGCTAAAGGTAAGTAAAGAGTTAGTCCAGGGAACTCAGCCTGGGTCAAAACCAGAATGCACAGAAAGTCTCTAAAGGACACACAAATCTATAGGAACAACCTAAAGGCAAGACTGTGGGACAGGGGCAATGCAGGGATGGGATGCTAACAGGAGCAGCCTGCATGTCAGAATAAAAGCAAGCAGTTTTGAGCCAATGGAGCACAGAAGGTTTTTCATTTCCATTTAAATCCACCATTGGCTAGGGGCCCCAGTTCTGTATATGCAACAGACCCCAGGATCGACACCTGGCTGCTGAACTTCAGATGTGACAACATCAGTTTGGCAGGCCCATGGGGGTTTGCTCCAGACATGTGGAAACTAGACCATCCTTGGCATGATTACTTGGATTGATTCCTCCCTTTTGCTAATCCGGTCAGAGGAGTCTTCAGTATTAGTATTACAAATCTCACTTCCCAAAATAAATACCAGTTTATGCACATGTCCTTTTGGTTGAGCCTGACTAAGCCTTTCCAATTTTGAAATGAAGGTTTTGCTCTTACTAAATGTTGTAGCATCAGAGACAGGAGCTTTGTGGTCTGAATGGGAGTTCAGAAATAAATGAAATTTAAATATTATACGGTTGTGACTGTAGAGTTATTTTTCCTGAGCCAAATGACATCCCAGCATTTTCATATTTACTCACAACATATTTGAATATGTCAATGTTTGGTTTGATACATTACAAATTTCTGCTAAAAGATAGTAAGATTTTTTTCTTCTTTTTCTTGTTATACTTTCAGTCTTTAATTAAGGCCTTATTGGTCTTTTGATTATTTATTTCTCCTTCAGTGATACAAAAGTTGATAATGACAATCATAGGGCTAACAATGTGCTGAAAAACATATCAATAGTTGTAGATAGATTACAGATAGATGGATGGGTGTTTTTATATCTATATCTATAGATATTCATATAGATATAATAGTACATTTAGTTTATATCCATTTGATCCCAGTTCATTTTGATCTTATATTCAAGTCAGATTCCATGAAATAAATAATACACGTTGTTGTTAACAACGAGCTTGCACCTCGATTTTGATTTCCCTAGACTATGTGCTCAGAGTTGCCTCAAATTTGAGGAAACTTCTCAAGCGAACTGGCTAACAAGATAATACATCCACTTTATAATCACTATCCCTTCTCCTTTTCACCCTGAACACAACTGCAATTGTCCCTGTTCCAGGCCCAAGACCCACCCTCTAATGTACGCTTCTTCCTGTAACTGTGGCCTCCTTGGGGAATCCTGAAATAACATAGCTAAAATGCATGTGAGTCCTCCTGCTGAATCTGAAGAAATGCTAAAGATCCCTTGATCTTCCATTCACGGAAGGAAGAAAAGTGATCTTAAGCCTAGATCAATGAAATAGAATTTGAAAAGTTAAACTGTTATTCTTTTCAATCACTGCATTCCTTTCCCATGGCCATTATAACAACTTACCACAAACTTAAAACAACAGAAACTTATTCTGTCATAGTTCTGGAGGCCAAAAGTCCAAAATCAGTATCGCTAGCCCAAAATCAAGGTGTCAGCAGGGCAACGCTTCTTCCAAAGGCTCTAGGGGAAAATTCATTCCTTGACTCTTCCAGCTGCTGGTGACCACTGGCATATCTTGGCTTGTGGCCAGATCACTTCACTGTCTGCCTCTTGGGTCCCATAGCCTTCTCTTCTTCTGTGTGTAATCTCCTTCTGCCTATCTGTCTATAACAACACTGTGATTGCAAGTAGGTCCACCCAGATAATCTAGGATAATCTCCCCACTTTAAGATCCTTAACTTAATCACATCTGCAAAGATCCTTCTTTAATACACACAATAACATTTTCACATTCTAAGAATTCGGACCTGATATCATTGAAGGTCATTATTCAGCCTATTATATTCACATAGCATAAGCTTTCAAAATTCCATTCAGATTTAACCCCTCCCACTAACATTAGAGCCCACATTCCATAATAAAAGGCAAGAACATTATTGAAAGAAATGGGATGAATCATCTCTGCTCCCATTTCAGAGGTATGTGTCCTCGAGGATCCATCTGATGATTTTATCTATTCATATAGACTCTTGGTGTCTTGCAACACACAGCTATAGTCAACTAGTTCTGAAACAAACAGTTCTAGATTCTAGGCACTATGGCAACTTCAGATTGGATAAAGGTGAAGCTCCCTCCCCCAAACCCAAATCCAAGGTAAAAATAAATAAATAAAAATAATTAAATAAATAAATAAATACAAAATAAACCCACTTCTCGGACACTTCTGGAAGGAGTGATATATGCAGCACTTTCCAGTCATGGGATGCTATTTTGAGGGATTAACTTCAGGGGACAGTAAAAACGTGTAGATAATAGTTTATGAAATAGTCACCTAGACTGCACAAACATTACAAAGTAAGCCCATGACTGCCGTATCTATAAAGAAATGCAAAATGTTAGAGAGCTGTAGGCATGCTCTTCTGGGAGCTCTTCACCTCTTGAAGCTTGCTGCACAACACATCTACCCAATTTTGTTTAAGCTTCCATGTACTTTAACTCAGCGTGTGTGGTGTTGTCCCTCTGTAAATACTAAGAGTAATCAAATTCTTTTTTTTTTTTCCTTTTTGTCTTTTTTACTGACTGGTAACGGGATCACAACCCCTCGGTGTTGCACCCACACCACGCTCAGCCAGTGAGCGGGAACTGATCTCCACATGGGATCCGAACCCTCGGCGGGAGCACCGCCACACTCCCAAGCAGCGCACTCTCCAGTGCGCCATCGGGCCGGCCCGAGTAATCAAATTCTAATTATAAAAATTACAAAAATACGTCTTATGCTAGATCAACTTGGAGGGCCAGATAAAAATCTGAAAGTGAGCAGTTTCTTTTCTGAGTGATCCATAGGGTAGCATAGCCAGTTTCCACTTCATGGGACAAGAGAGGAGAAAAGTGTTCAGTGATGTTGGGGCTCAGAGGTTGCTACTCCAAAAACATGGTGCTTTGGCATGCTGGACAAACAAGCAGCCTCAAGGTCTCTCTGACACACACACACACATACACACCCCATCTCTCAATCCTCTTGTCACTCTTTGAAGCACAGAGTGAAGCTGTTTTTTTATCTACCTAAAGTCCGGACCTGCCAAAGAAGGAAACAATTAGTACCTCTGGTTCTTTTCCTGAGTTTTAATCAACTTAACTTATAGCACATGAAGAAAGACTGTGGTCTGTCAACACACCTGGACAGATTTTTGTCTTAGATCACTGTCTTCTAGTTCTGTCCTATTCAGTATTTCAAAGAGAGTCATTTACCAGACATTGTCTGCTCTGCAGGACAAATAGACTTTGACCCAGGCCACTGTATGTTCTCCAGACCCATTGAGTTCCTCTAAGAACCATTTACTCTCACACCCCTGACTCCCCTTCCCCTATGAAGATGGGTACATAAGCATGTGTACCCCATTGGGTTATTTGGGCACTCGTTCTGCAATTACCCTGCACTATGCATGTTAAAATAAAACTTGTTGTGCCTTTTCTTCATGTTAATCTGAATTTGTCAGTGAATTCTAGAGAAACTTCAGGGATGAAGGGGAAGATTTCCATTGGCCCCTACAGCGGCCTTCTGTTCCTGGAAATACAATTCATCCTGGGACTTGCTCAACTGCGTGGGGATGTAGTCCGGTCGAAAACACTAGAGAAAAACCAATAAGTCGCATGTCTTTTATACTTTTAAAGGCAGGTGTATAGGCCTTTTATGATTGTAAGATTATGTTGTTAATCAATACACAGTCAATAACAAAAATAAGTACAGAAACACTACAAACAATTTTTTTTTTAATGTAACCATTCCTTAAAAACATGGAGGGGGAAAAAAGCTCAATAGACTCTTTCAAAGAGGCAATAATCCCTGGTGTACTTAGGACAATCGCCTTTGGAACAAAGTGTATTTGGAGCCCTTAAGCCATAGGGATAGATGTGAACAGTGAAAAACACAGCAGAAGCACTCAGATGCACAGGAGGGAAAAACAACAACAAGGAAAATGTGATGTTTCTATTCTATCCACACATTCAAAAGAAAACAACCTGATAGCCAGGGTGAGACAGGGAGAATCAGGTCTACTAAACAGGGCTAGCTACATAATTTGCAAGGCCCAGTGCAAAATGAAAACATGTGCCCCTTGTTCACAACGCTGACAAAAACCTTTCTCCATTCTTCTCACGCCTTGTCTCTTGGCCTGCCATGGTGTTTTTCACTTGCTATTTAATGTTGCACTAGCCCCACTCCAACCTTCCCGCCCTCACGCCCAGGCTCGCGCTGAGTTGGTGGCCAGGAGCGAGCGGTTGCTGGGAGGGGCAGGGGCCACGTGCTTGAAAATCCATGTGAGTGACGGAGGGCGTGCAGGTGGAAGGAGGCGGGAACCCCTATGATACAAGGTTCCAAGTCCTTGGCACGTACTGCATTGTGCTAACGGACTTCACTTACAAGCACAAATTCAAAGATTAAATTGTTAAGAATTTCAAGACAGCAATTGCAGAGCATTTAACCTTAAGTGCTGCGTGACTGCACCGGTCACACGTGTGTGCAGTGCGCCCTGAGAACAGAGGACTACGCAGGCCGAGGGCATAAGCAGTGATTAGGTGATGACAAGTGAGAGGAGACGGAGCCCATGCTCTTGGCTACCCTGGCACGCAAAATCCTTTCTTTAGTTTACCTTTCTCTGCTCAACTGCTGAGAAAAACCAAATGAGATTTCACCAAACCTGCCATGGAAGTTAGACTTTCTGTGAAGTGCTTAGAGTTGATTCCTTTTTCTACCCTCATTATTGGTGACACGTTTAATTAACAGCTTTGCTGTTACTGGGTAACAGTAAACATTTTTAGGAAGTAACTTTTTTTAACCGGTTTCTACTTATTTCTCAAGCCAAATTTACTGTTTCACTCACTGTAGTGCCAAGGGGATCCACAAACTTTAATCTAATTTTCATTGAATTTAATTCTCCCACTACTTGAAAGTTAATTGTTAAAAAAAAAAAAAAAAAAACCAGAAGAAGACATAGTATAATTATGTATCTGGTATATGATAAAGAAATCGGAACAATTTTGCCTGGTTATTTTGTATATCTGCTGGGGATATCTAGCAAACCATTTATATATTGCTGAATTTTTTTCATCTGCTTGGAAAAAAATTCACACTACAGGGATTGAGGCCCATAAATTTCATAAAGAAGGCATTTAGTTTTTTGTTTTTTTTTAATTTGAGTTTTCTTTGCCAAATTCAGAGAATCTGGAGCACATTAAATAAGTCATCAAAAAGATTAAGTCCTCAAAGCTAGAGGAGACTGTTAGTAACAAAGGGCTGCCAAAGAGAATAGCAAAATTTTCTTATAACTTCCTGCAGTACTTTCAAAACTATGAAACGATTTATAATATTCTGACAAGGGAATGATGTAGCATCAAATGCGGTCTTATTAACTGTAAAGCATCTAAGTTTTGAACAGATGTACTATCCCTATTCAACCACCCCCAGGGGCTAATTTAGAACCACAGGGTTTAATTTGAAGGAAAAAGAGAGTACTTTTTTTCTTAGTAATATCACAGTTTTAGCCCGCTCTGCTGTAATTTTAGAAAAAGGACAGAGAAAAATAGCACTGTTTGTGTCCCAGCAGCAAAAACACCTGAGGGGATGAATCCTTCACAGGGCTTTTGTCCATGAGTATTTTTAACCCAACTGTAGAGATCTGGAAAGATCAACATAGAGCCTAAAGTGGATAAAAGCATACTGAAGCTGAGTTCCTAATGGTGTGGGCATTCAGCAGAAGACAGGATTTATAATCTTTGCAGAGCCAGCGGATAACACAGGGTTCCTGGAAAGAAAAATAGGAATTGTGTCCTTTGAAATGAGCTCTTCCAAGCAGCCTTAAAATGTTTCCTTTTAATTTCAAGCAGAACAAACAGAATAAACAGAATTGTTGACTTGCATTTGGTAATTTTAGCATACCTATAAGGACAAATAAAGACGGACATCAGCTGTGAGTAAATGTGCTTCAGAGAAGTCATATGTTTGTTGAACAACTGTGTCTCCTTAACCAACATCGTTAAAGGAAACATTAGGTAGTCCTGATTGTAAAACACAATTCTAAAGGCTAGTCTTTCTTTCAGGGTTTCACATCCCCCAACTCTGGACATGCAGTCATTTATTAACTGCTCTTTACATGTGGAATATATTATTTCATTGACTGTAGGAATGATATAGACTTCTACATGAAGACTATAAGATAAAGTTCTCTCAGGTTCATGTACATAGCAGAAATATGGATAAATTATATTAAGCAAATTATTTTTTTGTCCTATGATCATTAAAAATCGCGTAACACCATCATTTGTCATCAGGGAAATGCAAACCAAAATCACAATGCAATATCACTTCACACCCATTAGGACAACTAGAATCAAAAAGTCAGAAAAGTGTTGAGGAGAAATTAGTGTAGAGAAATTATAAGTCTAATACACTGCTGGTAGGAATATAAAATGGTGCAGCCACTTTGGAAAACAGGCTGGCAGTTCCTCAAATGGTTAAACATATTGTTACCATATGATCCAGCAATTCCACTCTTGGGTATATACTCAAGGGAAGAAAACATATGTCATACAGAAATTTATACACAAATGTTTGTGGTGGAATTATTCATATTAGCCAAATCTGGAAACAACCCAAATGTCCATCAATGTATATATAAATAAACAATGTGTTATATCCATTTAATGTAATATTACTCAGCCATAAAAATAGAATGAAATACTGATAACATGCTACAACATGGATGAACCTTAAAAGCATTATGCTAAGTTAAGGAAGCCAGTCACCAAAACCACAAGCCATATCATTCCATTTATATAAAAGTCCAGAATAAGGGACTCTATAGGGACAAAAAGTAAATTAGTGGTTGCTTATGGCTGAGGGGTAGGAGATAGATTGAAAGATAGGGAGATAAAAGCTGAAGTGTGTAAGGTTTATTCTTGAGCTGATGAAAAAGTTCTAAAATTGACTATGATGATTGATGCATATATTTGCAAATACATCAAACATAGACTTGTACACTTTAAATGTGTGAACTGTATGGCATGTGAATTATATTTCAATAAAGCTGTTAAATTTTGTAGTTAAAAAATTCACATAAGCTATTATAATTTTCCCTGTAAAGGAGTCAGAAGCAAAGTTCTGCACAACTTCAGCAAATGTGTAAACTTTATAGATTGTTTTTAAATACTGATTTTGCCCAGTCTTCATCTTCCATTTCCTGAGCTTTGTCTTTCCATCTCTCTTACACTGACCTGCTAAGCTTGATGTTCACTAATTTATTTTGCATCTATTTATTCTCTGGGTAAACTTGTACACTGACTCATTTTCTTTCTGGAATGATGTTCACTCTTAATTATTAATTAAACTATTATTGTTACTATTAATTAAATTGAACTTTGTTTTTTTAAACGGTTGATTTGGGCAAACCTAATCTTAGAGTAACCAGATTTGCAATTTTTTAAGGGAGATGATATTAAAATTTATACAAAAATTTAATCTGTTGAATTTCACCTATTTGAAAATCTAATTTTCATTTAATTATGGGGCAATATTTCCCCTTTGTGGCTAATATTTTAAGAACACTGGTTAAGTCTATACTGTCTCAGGGATATCTTCATATTTGAACCAAAATGACCAAAGAACTATCAAAAACATTTATCTCGAAGCAACTGATAGATTGCTCAACCTACTGTTAATTTTGCTGTACTCTTAATACATTCATTTTTGACAGATAACACAAAATGAGCACAGACAGCTCTAAAATCAGCTTGCTTTTGTTCAAAGAGTGTCTTGTAAAGTTAACCATAAGTTTCAATAGATATATAGTATATACAGCTTAGATGGAAGACAGATTGACATAATTCACCTTTTTTTCTTAGAAAAAAAGAAGTTGTACAAGAATAATATCTTAGTCAAAAATGTGAACATCTGCATTACCACTCTTCATTCCTGTAAATCAGACAACTCTTCCTGCATTCTGGCAGAAAGCAAGAAAAGCTATGAACTTCAAGACAGTAAATGTGAATAAAACAATATTAATTACCACATTTTTTTCAGTTTGCCAATTTCAGCCTCATGTCTAATTGCATAAAAGCATGATGCAGAAATTCTCCCGAAAGAATGCAATTGATCTCAGTTGTCAAGGTAGATAGCACTCTTATAATTTTGGTTTTTCACCCTATCATAGTAAAGCATTTCATATTACTCAGTCACTTGTGTGAGATATGTTAACACCATCAAAAATCCAGTTAACACACTCCCTCTGCTGGTTAACAGCTGTCTTCTCAAACTAAAGGACATCCAAGACCATGGTCTCTTCCTCGAATATGCGGTTCCTTTTTAGACAGATTTTCTATTTTACACTTCCTTAAAAAAAAAATCAGGTTACCTATATTAGCTATAAACATACACGTAAACGAAAACTTCTTTAAAACATAGGTTTTTATCGAACTTGTATTAAGTGCAAAACCTTCCTTCTTGTTAAATTCCAACCAGTTTAAAGAATTCGATAGCACTGACCATTGCATTTTTACCCTCCTGTCTTTCATTACCTTCAGATTAATCTGGTGAAAAGCACTGTTTTCTTCTTTATTTACAATGGCCACTTCTAAAAAGTTTTACTAAAGTATTCCTGCTTCTAAGGTAACTAACTACATAACCTTTGATATCATAGAATACTTCCTAAAATAGTTGGAACATTAAATATAAAAATTAAAATGCACACACAAGAAATTATTCCTTGTATTCCATGTATTTAAAAAACTCATCTTCAGTTCATTAGTGAGCAATATCTTTCTTTTATGGCTTTAATCCCCATTCCTACAGCTGCCTTCACAGTCCAAGTCATCTTCGTTTTATATTTATATTCCTCTACTTCCAGTTCTTTCGTTGCTCTAATTATTCTAATTATACTGCTATGAGAAAAATTTCCCTAAACCAGGAAAATGTCCCCAAACCTGAAGTAATAATTTTACTCCCCTGCTCATAAATCTATAGTCTTTTGAAACAAACCATTTATGGTTTATTTCCTCCATTAGCCTTTAAGGAAGTTGTAAATAACTAAAATTAGACACAAAATTTTGCATCTGTATGTATATGCATTACTCTGGAGAAAGGGTTACATAGCTTTCATTAGACTATTAAAAAGATTCATGACACCCCTCCAAAATGCAGGAACTCATTTCTTGTCTGTGTCTGCATAGACCATGCCCCACTACACATACAGGTGATGTAGACACCTAATGGGTACCTTCACTGTGCTGGGTCCCATGCTCAGAATGGCCTCTTTTCATATCCATCTGTCTGAGTCTATGCTTCCTTCAGAACATGGTAAAGTACCACCATGAACCTTATTCCAATTTCATTGGCCCATACTGAACTTTCTGCTTTCTACACCCCTATCACCATTTAAACAGCAGCACTCTATTTAGCATATAATTATTCTCTAATAATTTTCCAGTTATGATTTAATAACTATTTCTTAATATTTGAGCAATGCATATTGTTTTTATTTCCCCAACTAGACTGCATTTATCCATGCTATCCCTTAGAATGTCATTTTTATTTGATTGTGAGCCCCCCAAGGGCAGAAAGTCACGCTATCCATACATTCATTCCCAATGCCCAGCATTGCACCTAGTGTACAGATTTCCTAAATGTTTGATAAATGATGAACTATAAATTCTCTGAAGGAAACAAAATATCTCATTATTTTGCTTTCTTCAGTCATACAGGTATTCAAAAATATTTATGGGTTTAAAGAGATTTTATTATGATATTCACAATCTAAGTTTTCCTTACTTGAAAAATAAATCAAGAATAAAAACATTTCACTCTAGATATGCTGTGGTATGTCCTGGAAGTTATAAGGCCTAAATACTTCAGTCTCTTAGGAAGAGCATAGTGCACTACAAAGTAATTGGAATTATACAGAAAAAAAAAAAGGGAAGGCAAAAGAAAACCCAAAATCTTGGTTTTGTGAGGACTGTACCCATATTTTCCATGGAGGATGTCAGAGGCTAGCGCTAAGTGTTCAGGTTATAATGTACAAAGAAACATCATCACATTGTTTTCTTTTTCACATTGTTTTCTTTTTGGCCTCCATGCAACAGTTTGCCATTTCATTAGATATTGCCCAATGGACCATAAATTTTTGCATTAAAAATTATAAGGATCAACAACAAAAAGGGCACAATGCAAAATATCTCAGTTCAAGTTTAAAAACTTGAATGCGTTAATGACAAACAAAATAAAGCTAGTTATTCTCAACCCTGAACACTATTAGAATCAACCAAGAAGCTTTCACACACACAATAAAAATCCCAGAACCCCTGCCTCAGATTTAATCACTTGAAGATGGGGTCTAGACATTTTTCTTAGCTCCCCAGGTAATTCTAATGCAAAATTAAGTTTGAGTACCCTAAACCTAATCGAAATTGTATTTAACCAGTGTTTTCTGGGATAAATTATATAACTCAGCAAACTCTAAATTCTGCAATACAGACATGAAGGAGAAAAGGAGTGGCAGGGAGTCGTGAAGGAAAAGAGGGAAAAAGAAGACTAGAGGGCTAAAAATTAGGAGGAAAGTTATAGAGAAGATGTGATATGATAAAGCTTAACCTCAGCCATCCTCAGTCCAACAGTCAGAAACAATATTGCTCTAGAACAACAGCTTCCCAGGTGTTAGCTTGAGCCTACTGGCCCTTCAAAAGATTATTTTATTAAATACTCTCATAAATTTTTCTTCCAAAGTCTCTTGAAATTTAGATGAGTGGTTCCCAAACCTAGCTGCCTTGGGTTGAATGTCCCCCAAAACTTAGCCCCCACTGTGACAGTATAAAGAGGGTAGGAAGTTCTCGTATGGTAATTGAAAGGTGGGACCTTAAAGAGGTGATTAGATTGTAGGAAAATGCCATAGTGAATGGATTAAAAATGGAGATGAGGGGCGTGGTTCTGAGGGCTTTAAAAGAAGAGCACATGAGAAGTTCCCTCTCTCTGCTCTGCCATTTTCTGCCATGTGAGATGCCTGGGTCACTGTCACCGCCACCAAGACCTTCACCATAACTGTTCCCTGAACTGTTGAACTTCACAGCCTCAGAAACTGTAAGCAAAGAATCTTATTTTCTTTATAAATCACCCAGTTTCAGGTATTGTGTCACAAGCAACGGAAATGGACTAACACACTGTCTGGTAATCAGATTTAATTTAGATTTGTCTTTTAAATGCAGATTTCTTGTTCTGCCTCCAAAAGATTCTTATTCAGTAAAACTGCAATGGGATTCAAAATTTTATATCATTAGATGTTTTCCAGGTATGTCGCTGGCAGGATTGAGCAATACTGATCTAGCTTTTTAGATAATGAATTCTTTGAGGGCAAGAGTGTGCCCATTTCAAGGTTTTTCAAAACATACACTGAGACTCAACACAAGAGATACCCATTCAGCAGGCAAAGAGTTTGGCCTGAGGCATTCTTATTTTTTAAAGCACCATACGTAATTCTGAAGCACCCAAAGTTGAGAACCCCCAGCATAACACATTTAAAATTTCAATGAATATTTGTTGAATAAATCAAAGAATGATGAGCATAAATCCTTGTGGCTTTTGCCTCCTTTGATTCTTACATTTCATCTTGCTTTTGATTTGTAATAATATGTTACATCTATTTCTTGCTTTGAGTACTGGATGCTTCTTCACACATATTGGACTGTTACTTACTTACTTACAGGAAGACTTGATGAAAACAAAGACCAATCTGACCTGTGCAGGTATTTCCTTCTTGAAATCAAGATTCCAAATGACAGTGAACAATGTCATGCCTAAATACTGTCTAAAGATATACTTCATTCTTCATTGAAAGCACTGAAAAATCCCAACTTTAGCAAATATCTTAGAACAAAATTTACGGTTTGGTGATTCCCCAACCCAGCATCATTAAGCCAGCTGGATACTAAAATTATATGCAACTCCATCATATCATCTAATTGCCAAATAAGAATCCTGAAAAAAGAGGTAAGGTGTATTGAGATTGTATACTTTTTAACGAGCACTTGCAGTTGATTCTATGATTAGGCAAGTACGCAAACACCAAACTAGGGAAAAAATAAAAATCAGCCAAGTTAGAAAGGGAATACAGGATAACCAGCTAGTGTTTAGTCCAATAAATAAGGAAAAGCAGATGATCATCATAGTACTTAATGTAGATTGTAAGGTATTAAAACAGTGCCTTAGAAGTAAAGAACAAGGAAGACACTATTTCACCAGAGAATACGGGATAGTAGTTGAGGCACAGCTTTTAAAACTAACCCATCATTTCAATCAAGTCTGCTCATTCCTTGCACTTCAGGAAATGATTTAGACTGGCTAACAATAAAAACACAAATACACTGATAATGAACAAAATTACAGCGGTAAGTTATAAAAATGGAAGGTAAAAATTATATCCATAAAACTCTGACTAATGAATTCTACAACTGAACACAAAGGTTTACCCTGAGCTTCTTAGCATTCTAAGTAAAGGGGAAATTTTGATAGTGACATAACTCTCAAGGTCTACTAGAAGAAAGCACATCATCTCATCCAGAGAAACAAACATTTTCTCAAATCTGTATGTATGTAAGGAAAAATGTATCCCAAGGGTCTTTATATAAGGAACACTAAGAAGTAATGGGTCATGAACTCTAAAGCAGAAACAATAAAGAATGCCATTCAACATATGGCTATTACTAACATCAAAGTCTCAGAGAAAGCAAAGAGCTCCATAATTCTGTGAAGGTATGAGGACTTCTAGTAACTTACTTTAACAGAAGAATGATTAGTATCATATTATAACTAAGAAAATATTGAGGAAACCATGCCTGCGGTCCTAGGAAAGGAGCCAAGGTCCTCAGCCCCTTTTGCCTGGAAGCAGGAAAACAAGCAAGCCTGAAGTCCTAGGCAAGGATCCAAGGGCAGTACTTCCTGCTCAAAAGCAAGCAAGAGACCACACCAAAAACACTACTCCCAGGCGCATGGCTTCCCCACAACTACTGCCACAGCCATGGCTGCTGAAAAAGTGGTTCAATGCCACAGCAGCAGCCACAGCCACTGTTTAGGCAGCCTGCTGGACACTCAACTGTGTTGATGCAAGGAGAGTTACAGCAGAGACTGGAAAAAGAGGAGGCTGTTTTTCTCTTCAGAGCCTACTCCAGAGTAATAGAGCAACTTCTCTACTAGATGACCAGACATCAACATAGTGATACTAGAAATATGAAAACCCAAGAAAATATGATACCACTGAAAGAATATAGTAATTCTATACACCAGACTCTATAGAGCAGGAAACCCTTGAAATGACTGAAAAGGAATTCCGAGCAACAACCTTACGAGAAACTCACTGAGATATGAGAAGACTCAGTTAGACAACATAATTAAATGAGGAAAAAATCCAGGATATGAAGGAGGAAGTTTACAAAGAGATAAATACTTTTTTAAAAAGCATACCAGAACTCACATGGAACTGAAAGGTTCACTCAATGAAATAAAAAACACAACCATAACTTAAGCAGCAGGCTAGAATGAGCAGAAGAATTTCTGATCTTGAAGACAGTCTTTTTGAAATAAGCCAGTGGATTAAAAAAAGTAAAATAAATTTTTTGAAAAATGAAGAAAATCTAAGAGAGCTAGCAGACAACAATAAGCAAACAAACATTCAAATCATGGGTGTTCCAGAAGGGTAGTAGAAAGGAAAAAGGTATGGAAAACCTATTCAATGAAAAAATAATGGAAAACTTCCCAGGTATAGGGAGAGACATGGACCTTCAGATCCAGGAGGCTCAAAGATCCCCGAACAGATTCAACCCAAAAAGATCCTCTCCCAAGACACAGTATAGTCAAACTGGCAAAACAAAGATAAAGAAAAAACTTAATAGAAGCAAGAGAAAAGTGTCAAGTCACCTATAAGAGAGCCCCTGTAAGATTAACAACAGACATCTCAACAGAAACTCTACAGGGAGAAGAAAATGGGATGATATGCTCAAAATACTAAAATAAAAAAACTACTAGCCAAGAATACTATACCCAGCAATGCTATCCTTCAGAAATGAGGGGGAAATAGTGTATTTTCCATACAAACAAAAGCTTCAGGAGTTCACCACCACATAGCCAGCCCTACAAGAAATCCTCAAAGAAGTCCTGCATTTGGAATTGATATCACAAAAAAATGATAATCACTACTATGAGTACACAAGAAAGAACAAAAATGCAAATGAGAAGGTGAAAGAAACTAAATCTTACCACCACAAAAAGCCATATTGTAATAATGCCACTACTTTACTTCTGATTTTAGTAATTTCAGTCAACTCTCTTTTTTTCTTGGTTAGTCCAGATCAAGGTTTGCAAATTTTGTTGATCTTTTTAAAGAATCAGCTTTTGGTTTTGTTGATCTTCTCTACTGTTTTTTTAATTCCCTAGTTCGTATACTTCTGTTGTAATCTTTGCTATTTCCTACTTATATTTGCTTTTGGTTTAGTTTGTTCTACTTTTTCTGTTTTTTAAGGTAGATGTTTACGTTACTGACTTGAGATGTTTCTTATTTTTAATATAGGCATTTACAAGTATAAATCTTCCTCTAAGCACTGCATGAGCCCTGCATCCTATAAAATTTGATATGTTGCACTTCTATATTTATCTCAAAGTACTCTCTAATTTCCCTATGATTTTTCTTTTTACTTATTATTTAGGAGAATGTTGTTTAATTTCTACACATTTGTGAGTTTTCTAAATCTTCTGTTTTTGTGGTCAGAGAACACATTTTCTATGATCTTAATCTTTATTTTTTTAAAAAGGAAAATTTTAAACAAATGAAAAAGTTCATGGAGAGATTTCTATTATCATTCAATTCTATTTTTCCATGAATTTTTTGAAGTGCTCTTGTGTTTATATTCTGTTTTATTGATTTTTTTTTTTTTTTGCAATTCATGTTGCTAAACTTAGATATTTAATTTTTGTTCTTGATTTCTTTTTATTGAGTGGTCTTGTTGATTTGCTTAGAAATTAATTTGCCTTTGAAAAGTTTATTCATCTTCCTCTGTTGAAATTAATTTGATATTTGCATGCCTTTGGAAAACTTTAGAGAGCTATTTCAAATAATTGTAGAGATTATGAAATGAAATATGTAAATTTTAATAAGATTTACATCTCCAGTTTTTGTGAAAACTTGAAGGCCTACTTTCTACAGAGTATTTTGTTATTCATCTGTCATTCAGTTTATGTATTTGTTACTTGAACAAAGAAATGTGCAAATCCTTGTTATATTTAAAAGAAAACTTTGGGCCGGCCCAGTGGCGCACTGGATAAGTGCGCCGCTTGGGAAGCGCGGTGGCGCTCCCGCCCGAGGGTTCGGATCCCACATACAGACCGGTTCCCGCTCACTGGCTGAGCGAGGCGCGGGAGCAACAGCGAGGGTTGTGATCCCGTTGCCGGTCCCCGGTCCGGTACGGGGGCAACACTGAGGGTTGCGATCCGTTGCCGGACACGGAAAAAGACAAAAGACAAAAAAAAAAAACTCGGTAGAGTGTGGTGCTAATAAAAGAAAACTTTGAGAAATTGAGTCCATTAAACCTATGTTTCCTTAAATTACGGAATCACATGTGTGCTGTTTAAAAAAAATGTAAATTCTTATACTGTTCTCTACAACCTCTGAGACAGGACTAGGACTCTACATAGAGAGTGAGTGGTTCTCAGGTGATTGTGGAGGTACATTTGGAGAACCACCTCCTAGAACCACCACTTTCAAAAAAAATTTTTCAAGTGCTACAGCATTTGCTGCTGTGGCTGGAACTGGTCAGATTCAAGATAGTAGAATCTAGCAAGGGAATGGCAGGTGTGTGGCTGAAGGTAAGAAGAACTACAGTCTCCAAGATGAGTTTGCCCAAGTGTGGCCTGTTCCCCTTGGGAGATTGCTAAACATACATATTGCTATGATTCTCCTCGTACCTGGGGACTCCATATCCCAGTGGGGGAATGTAGTCATCTGCATTTTAGCTAATGCAATCATAAAATAAAGCTTGAGAAACTTCTTTTTTTTTTTTTTTTTTTTTTTTTTTTTTTTTTTTTTTTTTTTTTTTTTTTTTTTTTTTTTTTGTTAGTGGTCATACGAATAGGGGAGAAGATACTTTATTATGACAAGTAAAATTCTTGACTTAAAATATAGCCTTGGAGGAGGATTGCTGAAGGAGTTTTCACGAGTGGAGCCAAAATTTCTCAGAGAGCAATTTCAGATCTGTTCCAGCACTCAAACCAGAAATCAATTGAATGTTGGACCATCTGTGATGAAGTTTCCAGCACATTTCAACTCTAGGAAAAGTTTTAATAAAGTATCAGTTGGCACCCCAGACCTCCAAATATAATCACCCTTCCTCTGAAATCCTTCTTAAACAACACCAGAGCCAGAGGAGACTTTTCAGTTCATCTAATTACATTTCCTAAATGAAAAACTCTGAAGGCAAGGTCATGCTCAATGTGCCATAACTAATTTTGGCATGTATAACTCAAAACTCTGGGTCCCTGATACTACCATAACCAGTCCGTTTTACTACAGACTTGCTCATTTGAATCAAGGTTGTTATTAGTTTTGTTGTTGTAGTGTTGTTTTGGTTTTGGTTTTGGTTTTTTATTAAAGACTTAACCCAGGGGTTATGTGATGGATAACTGGACTCAAGGCCTGCCATCATCCTCAGATAATTACTCTCCTTTTGAGAAACAGCTCTTGGCCTACTACCGGGTTTTAGTAGAAAATGAATGCTTGACTATGGGCCTCAAAGCAACCACGTGACCTGAGCTGCCCATCATGAACTGGGTGTTACCTGACTCAGCCAGCCATTAGGTTGGTCATGCACAGCAGCACTTGATCATCAAACGGAAGTGGTATATAAATGATTGGGCCTAAGCAGGTCCTGAAGGCCCAAGTAAGTTACATGAAGAAGTGAGCCAAATGCCCATGGCTTCTACTCCTGCTACACTGCCCTTTCTCTCCCAGCCTGCACCTATGGCTTCATGCGGTATACCCTATGATCAGTTGACAGAGGATGAGAAGACTTGGGCTTGATATACAGATGGTTCTATGTAATAGGCAGGCACCACCCAAAAGTGGACAGCTATGGCACTGCATCCCCTTTCTGGGACATCCTGGAAGGACAGTGATGAGGGAAAATCTCAATGTGTGGAACTTTGGGCAGCAGACCTGTTTGTACACTTTGCTTGGAAGGAGAAATGGCCAGATGTGTGGTTACATACCAATTCATGTGGTGTA
This sequence comes from Galeopterus variegatus, assembly GCF_000696425.1. NCBI lineage: Eukaryota > Metazoa > Chordata > Mammalia > Dermoptera > Cynocephalidae > Galeopterus > Galeopterus variegatus. Next base: position 464,577 of record NW_007726645.1, on the reverse strand, counting down.
GCCAATGGTTTAGGCAGATGGTCAGGGACTTGGAAGGAACATGACTGGAAAATTGATTAGAAGGAAATTTGGGGAAGAGGTATGTGGATGGACCTCTCTGAGTGGGCAAAGGATATAAAGACATTTGTTACTCATGTGAATTCCCACCAAAGGGTAACCTCATCACATGCATAGGATGACTTGTTCTGTGGATACTAGTCAGTCTCTTTCTCCAGCCACCCCTGTCATCATCCAGTGGGCTCATGAGCAAAGTGGCCATGGTTGCAGGGATGGAGGTTATGCATGGGCTCAGCAATATGGACTTCCACTCACCAAGGTTGGCTACAACAACTGAAGAGTGCTCAATCTGCCAGCAGCAGAGACCAACACTGGAGCCCATATGGCACAATCCCTGGGGTGATCAGCCAGCTACTTGGTGGCAGGTTGATTACATTAGACCACTTGCATCATGGAAAGGACAGAATTTTGTCTTTACTGGAATAGACACTCTGGATATGGATTTGCCTTCCTAGCAAAAAATGCTTCTGCCAAAACTACCATCCATAGACTCATGGAATGCCTTATTCACTATCATGGTACCCCACAAGCATTGTTTTCTGACCAAAGAACTCACTTCACAGCCAAAGAAGTGCAGCAATGGTCTCATGCTCAATGAATTCACTGGTCTTACCATGTTCCCCAATATCCTGGAGCAGCTGATCTGATAGAATGGTGGAATGACCTTTTGAAGTCACAGCAAAGTGATAATTCCCTGTAGGGTTGGAGCAAGGTTCTCCAGAGGTCATATATGCCCAGAATCAATGCGCAATATTTGATACTGTTTCACCCATAGCCAGGATTCACAGGTCAAGGAATGAAGAGGTGGAAACAGAAGTGGCATGACTCACCACTAACCCTAGTGATCCACTAGATAAATTTTTGCTTCCTGTTCCCATGACTTTATGCTTTGCTGGTCTAGAGGTCTTGGATCCAGAGGGAGGAATGCTTCCATCAGGAGACACAGAAATGATTCCATCAAAGTGGAAGTTAAGTCTGCCACCCTTCAACTTTGAGCTCCTCATCCCTGTAAGTCAATAGGCTAAGAAAGGAGTAACAGTGTTGGCTCGTGCAATTGACCTGGATTATCAAGGGGAAGTTGGAGTACTACTTCACAATGGGGGTAAGATTATGTCTGGAATACAGGAGATCCCTTAGGACGTCTCTTAGTATTACCATGCCCTGCGATTAAGGTCAATGGAAAATTACAACAACCAAATCCAGGCAAGACTGTGAATGGCCCTAACTCTTCAGGGATTAAGTTTTGGGCCACTCCGCTGGGTAAAGAACCACAACCAGCTAAGGTGCTCTCTGAAGGCAAAGGGAATATAGAATGGATAGTAGGAGAAGACAGTTATAAATACCAGCTTCAACCACGTGACCAGTTCCAGAGATGAGGGTTGTAATTGTCCTTCCTATTGTGTTAAAAATATGTCTCTATGTATGTATACTACACATATATTAAGCAATCATCTTTGGTTTTGTTCCTCTTATTCTTTACCATATATCTTTAAACTTATTGACCATATATTTGTATTTATTAACTTTACATCATAATATTTGCATTTAAGTCGTGGGATATCAGGAGAAGAGTAAACATTATCTAAGAACTTTACCTCCTTTCCTGGGAAAGGGATTAACACATTTTCAGTTGTACACAAGACAGTCCCCTCATGTTAGGCAGAACTATTATGTTATTGTACCATTGGAAGATTAAGTATGGCTTAAGGAGACAAGTATGGACACCAAGTTGACAAAGGGCAGACTTGTGATGGTTAATTCTAGGTGTCACCTTGATTAGATTAAGGAATACTGAGAAACCCGGTAAAGCAATCTTTTTAGGTGGGTCCATGAGGGTGTTTCTAGAAGAGATTAGCATGTAGGCCTGAGTGGACTGGGTAGGAAAGATCTCTCCTCAATATGGGCAGGAACCATCCAAACCTCTGGGGACCCAGAGAGAAAAAAAATTGAGAAAAAATGCAAATCACTCTCTCTATTCACTGGAGCTGGGATACACTCTGCTCTCCCTTCTGTGGACATCAAAACTCAAGACTTTGGATTTTGGTTTCCAGAACTTACACTAATGGCACCATCGGCTTCCCTGATTCTGAGGTCTTTGGACTTGGACAAAGCCCACACTACCAGCATCCAGTTTGCAGATGGCCTATGATGGGACACCTCAGCCTCCATAATTGTGTGAACCAATTTCCCTAATAAATCCCCTCTCATATATTTATATACATACCCTATTGGTTCTGTCTCTTGAGAAAACCATGACTAATGTAGGTAATGAAAGCAAGAACTTAAGTCTTTTAATATGCTATTTTTCTTATACTAAAAAGATACTAGCCTATCCTCAATAAATGTTGATTTTTTTTCCTAGGGAGGAAATGGGGTTTGGCACAGTTTGGGCTTTGATTTTGATTTTAATTTGCCATTTGTCATGTTGCATTTTGGTTTGAGAGTTGATACATTTGCTGATCTTGCCGATCTCCTTACCCAGACTCTACATTTATAGGTTAACCATGCTGAGTAGGAGTGAGACCCAGGCCTTTGAACAAGCTTACCCTGATGACCTGCTTGTTGATCCTGAGTAGCCTTGACCTTTGTGGTATAATGTTTTAAAGACACAGTGGCTCCATGTCAATCAGGAGCCAAACCATACGTAAAAACAGTTCTTACCTGACATTTTCTAACAATACTACCCAGCTCTCCTGATGTGAATTAATCCTGCCTTAAATGGGTTCAGCCCAAATAACCCAAATATAGATCTAACCCTGACATTACACATCTGATTTTATGGTTTAAAAGAACTCAGAAAGAAATGATGCTCATTCACTAGAGCTCTTAGCTACAACTGTGTTATTTATAAATCTTCCTGACAACATATAAACCTGTTTTTTAAAAAAAATGCTTTCAAAGTGAAAAACTCAAAGTAAATACTAATTGTTTTTCTGAAGCTTTTAGTGTGTTTAAGCATATCTGTATAGATTTTTCCTTTTTCTTGTTATATTCATCTGAGAAACAGCTCAGATGTTTGATTGGAGGGGTCCTAAAAGCCTGTTAATGGCAGCTCTAAGGAAAAGAAAATATTAGCACACATCTCAGGGAAACAGCTTAGCAAAAACGCCTCTGCACTTACCAAAGCATGAGAAACTCTGACAGGAAGTGCTATTTTACCTGAGACTGTATTCAAGGAAAGGACATTTTTACTAAAAACTCTAAGTAGATAATGTTCTGAACATACATCCCTTGTTTAGATTTGTGGAATTTAAGAAAATCTATCAAATGGGATAATCATGACAAAACAATCCCCCTTCCCCAAAAACAGTGTTGAAATTTGGTGTGATTTTTTGTAGTCCTGATGGAAAATTTGTCAGCTAGGATGGGTATTTATTGCTAAGTATTTTGATTCATTATGATTACATTTTTAAAAGACCACTTACACTTCAGAAGATATAACCAAAACAGAGGGTTTTCCTCTATTGGTTACACAATACATATCAATTGATTATTTACTAGTTGCCATACATCGTTTCCATACCAACAATTAGAAAGCATTTTTTAATATTCATTCAGCAAACGTTTCCTGTAAGTTTTCTTTGATTCTGAGATTTAGAATACAAAGAAGTGTAAGATCTGAGCTCTTCCTGTCCAAAGGCTGTTGATATGTAGGAAAATAATTACAATTCCTTGTGGTACATGCTGTAAAATGTTTAGATGCTAAGCAAGACCTTAAAACTATTGGCCTTTTCATAAAAGAGAAAGCAGGACTACATATGCAAAGGCAGCATCATGAATGGATGTAACATGTTCAGAAGATGGTTAATATTTTGGTAAGGGTGTGCATGCATGTGTGTCTCCATGTTAGGGGGTGGAAATGGAAGATTAGGACAAAAAATCAGGTACGTGCCAAACTATTAAGGGTTTAATATGCTCAGTATTCTATGCAATGATTTTTCCTAAAAACTGTATTCCACAAGTGCTGGGAGTTAAAGAGAACCTAAACTAAAGGAGTGGCTCTGGGGATAAAGAGGATGAAAAATATACATGATAAATTTATCTGGTTATAATATATGATAATCTGTTGAGTATAACAACAAATAAGACTTGGTGTCTGAAGTTCACACACCTGTGAACAAAGATTTGAGGCAATCCTTAACTTTTACACTCATAGTGAATTTATTATAAAACTAAAAATCTGGGGATGTTTCAGGGACAACAAATGCTAGCTATATTATCTTGAAGCTAGTGTTTATGCATTCACTGAACATAGGTATTTCTATCCTTTTATGCCTGTGGACCATTTTTGTTCTGTATTTTGTCATTTTACATTCTGGCTTCTATGAGTATTTTACTGCAGTCTGGGCTTATATGGGTCCTGAGTCATCACTCCTTAACATCACCTAGAGACTTCCTCTGTAAGGCAGTTCAGGTGACTGTCAACCAAACGCTCATCGAAAAATAAAATAAAAATACATAAATATGTATTGAGCACTTTGAACACTGAACTGTAAACACCTAATGCTAAAAACAGAACAGAAATATAAAAATGCAATTTGTAAGGGCTTTTCAATATCTGGGAGAAGTAATTGTCATAGAATACTGATCAATGGACATATTGGCTTCCAATCAGGCCAGCAGTTCATTAACAAGGGCCTTATTTTCAAACTGTAAGCCTATCATTTATGGTAGGCTTCCAGATGTGTGTTTAATAAAGCAACTTGTCATTAGTCAACTACAGATGTTTGAAACTAGATCTAGTGGTTACTTCTTACCATGGCTATAGAAGTGTCATTGATTGATTACACAGGTTTAAAGCCAACTTTATTAGTTTTTTGGTTGCCATGGGTATAGAACAATCAGTCTTTTCCTTAAGTTCATTGAAACAAAAACTCTATTTTTATAAGACTTTTGACTCCATGACTTCCCAAACCACATCACCATGGGCTATGGGCTCATAATCTTATCTCATATCTAAGGTGTCCTTTGCCAAGTCATGATATGACTGTACTCCTTCTCTGTTATACAACTGATCCAAGCAATGAGTTAACTTCAAATGAAAGAAATAGCTCTTATTCAATCTAAACCACTACAAAGGCAATTCAACCATTCACTTGTCCCTGGTACAAATCAGTACATATGCCGGAAGATATGCCCTTTCACAGCTTCCATTAGTCCCCAACATCAATATCTCATATCCCCTCCTACTATCCTTCCCACCTCAACCACTGCCCGTCCTTAGATAGCTAAGTCTCTGACAAGAAGATAAATGGACTGTGTTTTTGTAAGTGAAGAGGCTCAGTACCACAATTAATAGGTCTCACAAAAGGAAGGAGACCATAAATCAGAGAGAAATTCTGGAGTGATGTTCATCTCAGAACATCTGCTCTTTACATTTTTGATGGTATAAATGTTGGTACTGGATAATCATGGTGTTCTGCCTCAGGTTCTCTTTTTACCTCTGCCACTTCCTTGCACATCCATCCTGTGTTCCACCAGCCCATCTAAGTCTGGGTCTACTGGAAGTCTCCTTTACAGTTACAACTCCTTTGCAAAAATTTCATTATAAAATACAGAGAACCTTAATAAGGCTTTAAGTTGTAAAAAGAGTTTTAGGGAATTTTAGGACTTCAGATCCTACCTATCTCTCTTTCCATTCTTACATTATTAGTAAAAACTAATTCAGTTCTGCAAATCTTCATAAACTGTTACTAATTTATCTTGACAATTAATAACCACTAAGTTTTCTTGTATACTTAACTAATGTTATCAGTAGACATAACCCACCTTTTTGCCAAATAAATGCAGGGCTCACCAGCCAACTGAATCCTCCACTGTAGATCAGTGTCCAAAACCACTGGCATCACACTCACCAGAAGAGCTTTGTGCAAGTGATACAAAGACCTCACCTAAACCCTGCAGGTGAGTGGTATACAAGCAGCACTGTAAAACAATTGTAGAAATGGAACCCTAAGTTAATTACTCAAGTCCTTTATGTTCCTGTAAGTCATTTGCAGAGAGCTGAGCATAACTATGAGTATAAGTATGCTCTGTGGATTATTTATATGAAATAGAAAGCACATTTCCTGGCTTAAAGCTGTATATAATTTAATGATGGAAAGTAAGTGAACAAATAAAAAACTAAATAATGTGCAAAAAGAAATCCTAAGTATAGCTAAACACAATTATCCATCCTTCAGCTCTCAATTCAAATGCTGGTTCTTCAGACATGTTGTCCTGGCTACAACAATGTGTTCTTGCTCTCAGAACACTGTTATAATTTCCTTCATTTGATGTACCCAGTTGCTAACTTTTATGTATGTGTGTGATTATTTGATCAATGTCTGTCTCCTGCTCTGGCCTGTAATCTCCATGCAGGTGGAATCTGTGCCTGCTCTTTTGTTTACCATTGAACGCTCAATACCTAGTCTAGTACCTGGAACCTAATGGTGCTTCTCAAAAAACATTTCTGAAAAAATAATTGTAAAATATCTCCATTATATTTTTATCACTAGCTATAACTTTGAAATAATATGAAATGGTGGCAAAATCCACCACTGAGCTGGCAGTAACATCTTAGGAAACCCTGTGTGATGGCTAATTTTAAGCGCCAACTTGACTGGGCTAAGGGAAGCACAGATAGCCAGCAAAAGATTATTTCTGGGTGTTTCTATGATTTGAATCAGGAAACTCCATAAAAAAGATCCACCCTCACCAGTGCAGGAGGTCATCATCCAATCTATTGAGGGCCTAAAAAGAACAAAAAAGTGGAAGAAGGGAAAACTCTCTCTCTTCTTGAGCTGAGACATCCATCTTCTCCTGTCCTTGGACATTTAAGGCCTTCTGACTCTAGGACTTATACCAGCACTCCAATTCCCTTCCCCCTCCCACTCTCTAGTTCTCAGGTCCTCAGAGTCAGACTAAATTATACCACAGACTTTCTTTGCTTACCAGCTTGCAGATGGAAGATGGTAGAACTTCTCAGCCTCCATAATTGCATCAGCAGTTCCAATTATATAAACACATATGTATAAAATCGGAATTGGCTAACACAATATACAAAGGCACCTCAAAAAAATTTTGGAAAGATGTATATTATCTTTCAAATCCATTTTTCCATGAACTTTTAAAAATACTCTTGTATATATCTCCTATTAATTCTATTTCTCTGGTGAATCTTGACAAATACACCCTTAAAATATCACTTCCCTCTCTCTCTCTGCCTGTATTTCCTGAGCACTAAAATGGAGATTAAAATTATCTGACCAATCTACATTTCCTTACAGGAGGGTACTTCAAAAAGTTCATGGAAAGATTCATATTGCCTTTTAATTCTATTTTTTATGAACTTTTTGAAGTACCCACATAATGGTTTTTGTTCCAGTTACTATTGCTGCTAAAAAAAAAAATCACCCAAAACCTAGAGGCATAAAACAACAATAGAATGAGCAAGAATTCTATCAATGTGTAAAGAATTATCCCCAAATCTTACACAGCCTCTGAGGGCCAGAATCCAGAATGTCTTAGCTGGGTGGTCCTGGCTCAGGAGCTCTGACGAAGTAATCATCAAGATGTTTGCCAGGGCCGCTGTCATCTGAAAGCTGGAATAGAACTGTAGAGTCTTCTTGCAAGATGGTGTAAGACCCATGTACCAAGCACAAATCCTACACACCGGAGTGACTCACCTCACAGAGACCATGAGACAAGAGATCGCTGCAATTTAAGCAAGAGGAGTTTTACTTCAGCATGCTGGGTCGCTTTGTCTTTCGGAAAAGCGGCCCCTAGCTCCTTGACATGAGAGTTTTATACACTTTCTTTGGACAAAGACTTTTTTTAATGGTCAGGCTTAACAGGCTAGCCCCCCTGATAAGGGACTGTTCAATTTTTTTTAATCACTTGGGCTCTGCCAGGTGTCCTGAAGATAAGAGGGCTGTTTAGTCCTTGAGACCGGCTGGCCCCTGGAATGTGTGTCTAGTTCTGCTTTGACCTCTAAAAAGCTGCTTCACTTAAAATACCTTTAGATATGTTTCCCCGCTTTTTTATTAAGTGCTTACAGGAATAATTTGTGCAGGTTAAAAGTCATACAGGCATTGGTAAATTGTGCAAGTGTTACGTTTCCATTACAATGGCTCACCCATACAGTTGTTGATTAGAAGACTCGGGTCCTCACTGTCTCTTGGCAGGAGGTTTTAGTTCCTTACCACATGAACCTCTCCTTAGGGATGCTTAAGTGTTCTCATGATATGCAGCTGGCTTCTCCCAGGGCAGAGATCCAAGAGGGAGCAAAGCTGATACCACAATGTCCTTTATGACCAGCCTTCATTTCTGTAGCAGCATATTGGTTTACATAGGTTGACCCTATCCATGAAAAGGACTACACAAGGATATAAACACCAAGAGGTAGGTATGTTTGACATAACTACTAATAAATTGGTATAACCACTCTGGATTGCAATTTTACAATATTTATCAAAAGACTTAAAAAGGTCTTATAGCACAAAGTTAGCATCCAAAAAGATGTTTGTTGCAGGAATGATTAAATAAATAAATAACCCAATAGCTCCAACTCTAGGAATCAACTCAAAGGAAACAATGAGATATAAATAAAAGATTTACATATTAAGATGATCATTATGCATTACTTGTAATAAGGATGGAGTGGAAATAAACTAAATATCCAAATAATAAAATCATCAAATAAATCATAACACATTATATCTTGATTATTTTGCAGCTATTAAAACTAAATTTTTAAAAATGTTGATAGTATGTTCCTGATATGATGTTAAGTGAAAAAATGAATGCAGGAAAAAAAAACAACAGTTGAAAATGATCCCAATCAGTTGCATTCATATATGAAAATAAAGATCACTAGAAGGAAATACAATGAAGAGTTAATAATAGTTATTGCCAGATTGTGTGTTATAAATAGTTTTTCTTTATTCTATTCTGTTTCTGTACTTTCATGTTGTCTACATTGCAAATGTGTTGTTTTTATAATCAGAAATATTTAAATGTTCATTTATTGCTTTTTCCTCCTCATGCACTTTCTTCTTATAGCTCACGCAGCCATATATAACTTGCGCAATAAGTTCGTAACTAAAACTTTGCATTTTTCTATCATGTCAATATTTAATTATTATGCACATTGAGAAACTATATTCCCTATCATAAGAACTGCAATGATTGGAAGGTCAGCAATATACATAGCAACTTATCATACTATGATTTTTGCTATCATAAATCTGGGCTATTTTTATCTGCATGTCATGAAACTATTATATATTTAGAAAAATCTTGCAACTTAAATTAGAAATCCCTGCTTGAGTCAATATACAATGAATACAATTTGGGGACAAACAAATCTTTTGCTGTGGTTTGGTTTCTTCCCCCCCCCCACTTCCTGTAGAGAAGTCTACTAAGTCTAGACTTTACAAAAATCAGCATAGTGTTTTATCTCCTAGCAGTTCTGAATTCACTTTGCTTGTTGTGTCTACATGTACAGACACTGAAGTCTTTCACCCATAAACTCTACAAATGGTTTTACAAATGGTTTAGTAAGCCACATATTCCTGTATGGAAATAAAATAATTTGATTAAGTAAGATAACACAGACAAGAGTTAAATGACCAACAAAATTTCCAAAGCAAATTCTGAAAAGCCCCAGAAAGATGCTTCTTCCTGAAAGACTAGCTTCTTTCATAAAGAGTCTTTAATATTCTTGTCCTCTTTTGCAAATAACTACAAATGTGAGAAAAAACTTGAACCTTTGCACTAGAATATCTTTGCACTAGAATATCTAACATACCAAAATATCTCAATACAACAAATGAAAAATTCAACTTCTTAAAAATAAGAACTATCATGCTTTATTATACATTAATAAGACCATTTTCTGTTCTTTAAAAATTAATTAAATGAAAGTCAACTCATATATCCCTTTGTTTGAATTAAATATTCTTTAAATTAAGAACAAAGTTAAAAGAAATTATAATTGTGATAAGACCAATAAAATATTTTCATACATTCATTTTGAGGTGTTCAAAATTTTATCTCTTCCATGATTAAGCTCAGAACCACAAATCCAGTCAAATATTATGTTAATTAAAATGTACTATCAGTGTTGATTAGTTATTGATAAATAACTACTAGAATTTTTATAAAACAACTTAAGAATTTCCCCCAAAGAAAGATGGAAACCACAAATTTAATAACAGATGCTAAATACGAGAGTGTCCTCTCTTTAGAAGTATAATTCCTCACTTGAATAAAGAGTAAGAATTGAAGAATTAACAGAAATACTTTTCTCTAGGTCTTTGTGTGCAAACATCAGACTGTATTCTCATTACATTGAAGCTCAAACCGTCTATTAATTGGCACATTAGTAAGTTATCCAAAAGCTTTTTGGCAAATTGCCCACCTTATAAAGGAAAATGTGTGGGTTTTACTACAAACCCTACAATCAATTAATCTGATATGTACAAAAGGCCTCATTTGGGTTCTGTGCATAGTATGACTCTATCATTTACACTCACAACTCCAAATTGCATTTCTGATATACCAACACCTCAAAATGCAAAATTTATTTCTGGAAAATATAAATGTCTATCATTTTGGAGGCATTTGAATAAATATATTTATCTCTACTCTTTTTAAAGAAAATCAAAGACTTTTTTAATTTGACTCTAATCTTTCTATTCAAAAAGTGTTATTATGTGTTCTTATCTCAAATGATACACTAAGCTAATTAAAATCTATTCAGAGGATAGATCTGATGCTGCCTCTCTTTACATACAATGTATATTTTCCAAATACTATCTATATTTCTTTATAACTGCCCTTTTTATCCATCCCAGAGGCAATAGAATTTAGTAATTAAGAGCACAGACTGTGTACTTGGTTTGTCTTGTTGCATGCAGGCTCTGCCACTTAACAGCTATGTGCCATGAAGAAGTTACACAATCTCTCATTGCCTCAGTTTTCTAATCTGTAAAATGGGAATGATTATAATAGTATATACCTCATACAGAGTTTTTGCAAGGAGTAAACGAGTAACGTAATTACAGTAAAAGACAGAAAAGCATTTGCTGTATCCCAGGTGCTATATGTTAGCTATTATTATTTTTTCTGGTCATTTCTGTTCTCATTGCCACAACTTTAATCCAAGAATATTGTATTCCTCCAAGACTGCTAAACCAGTTTCCCATCTGGTCTCCCTACCTTCTCTCTTCCTAACATCTAAAATGCTCCTTATTTAGAAGAAATTAATAAGTAAATTTGCCCATTCACAAGTTTCCTGCTCAAATAACTTCAATGATTTCCAATTTTCTCCAGAAAAAAAAAAAAAAGAGCAACCATCCTATCTTCATATCCTCTCACAGTTTAGCTGTAATAGGACATGTCCAACATTGTCTTTCCCTGCCTGCCATCCACTTCAGTTCATTCAACCAGCCCACCTCCCCCCCCCCATCATACTCACTTTAGCCCCTCGAGACTCTGCTGTACTGTTTCTCCTTTTAGAACCCTCTTGCCTTTTGGTTTCTCCTCTCACCAACCACTCTGTCTACCCAACTCCTATTCACTCTTCAAGACCAACTGAAGTCCCAATTTGTTCTCAAAACTTTCTATATTTCCCCAAATCCCAACTGATCTGACCTTCCCTATGCCACACAAATACTAAAATTCCTTGTCTTGGGTGCTCATTTAGGTCCTTTGTCATATATAGCTCTGAATTTTAGTGTTTTAGTGTATAATTTCTATGTAAACATAAGACTACATCATGCTTAATTTCTGGCATTCTCCTAAACAATTAGCCGGCTTCTCTGAGGATCAGGATTGTGTTTAACTCATCTTTTATTGGCGCTACAGCTGGGCACATGATGAGCACTACATAGAATTGATTTAAATATTTATGATCCCTGTCTAGTCAGACATTATCTTATTAGCATCTTTCAAATAAGGCAGGGTCTTGCAGCTGAAAAAAGAGAGGTAATTTTCTGCTGGGAAAGCTCATGAAAAAGTGTACAAATCAGCTTGTTGATTATCCCAGGTTTCTGTTTAGGGCAAGAGGGACATATTAGAGCAAATATGAGAACTGTGAACTCAGGCAGCTGTCTGATATCCTGTGGGAAATTCCTAGTGGAATAGATTTCACCTGGTCACATTTCACTAATCTCTGTCAAGTGTGTGAGGCTGTGACTCCAGCAGCAGTTCTGTGACTCTTTTAATTTATTCCTGTCAAATGACTAAAATGGCCGGGTTTTTTCTCTCCAATAAGTGGGTCACGTTTGATTAAAGAGATTAGTTGTTTTCTTTTCATGAAGGTGGCACCTTCAGGTCCTATCAGTGCCCTGTCCTCAGACCCAACAGAATGGCAGGGGAAAGTTCCACCTCTATCATTCCCAGCAGCCGGAAGCCAGCCGGAGATGGCAGGGCGAGAAGACGAGCGCAGGATTAGAAAAGAGATAAGAGACAAAAGATGGGGTCAGGAGGACAAACAGTCTCGAGGGCTGCTGCGCTTTATTCAACAGGCATTTCTCTTTATATACTTTTCTAAGTGCATGTCTAAACAAAGGGTTACTAATTCTGTGTAAGCAGCAGCTGGATGCGTGGGTTTACAGGAACAGCACACACTCCCAAGTTCTCAGGAACAGGTCAAAAGTTTAAACTTCCTCAAAACATCTCCTACTGTTCTCAAAACATTTCTCTTTGATCTCATGAAGCTTCGTCAGCTGGATACAGATGGACGAGAGCTGTGCCCCCAAGGGGACTCCTGCATTCAGGGCAGCTACCAACACCCAGCCCACTGCCCAGAGGAAGGCAGGTGTTCTCTTCCCCCTACAGCTTCAGGGGTGGCAAGGTGACACATCACACCTCTGAGCAAGCCCCTCTCCAATGTCTACTCATGTAAGCATCCTCCTCCTCTCTTCTCCAGGAAAGCCCTAATTGGCTAGAGTGTTCATGCAGCACCAAAAGGGTAAACAGCAGATGCTATGGGATAAATGCGTCCCCTGTTGGGAAAAATAGGAAAGTGGTCAGGGCCCCTCAGATGTTCAGAATCTTGCCGAGCATTTGCTGTAAATATCCTCAGGTGTTCCTTGTCACTACTTAATGTAAATTGTGTATGGGCACCCAGGTGTCCACGGTTGTGGACTTAAGTATAAAAGACTAACAGCTCTGATCCATAGTGCTTCTCAGAACTCTCAGAGAAGCCACTGTGACACTTGCTCCTCGATCTGAATAAAACCCGTTCATTTTTCTGAACCCACGGCTCCTAGAACCTTTTTTTCCCTATTTATCTAGCTCACAGACCTGCATGTGGAGGGTTTGTGACCCAATCTGTGCAACAGACTGTAAGCCCTAGCTTTACATCCCCCAAAAGTTCATGTATTGGAAAGTTGACCCACATTGTAACAGGGCTGAAAGGGTGGAAAATCTAACTATAGTATTTTAAAGACTGGGCCTTTAAAAGGTGATTGGATCCAAGGACAGTGCCCTAGTGACTGGATTGATCCATTCACGTAGTCATGGGTTGAAGGTTTAATGGATAGTCATGGACTTGGTTCTGATGGCTTTAAAAGGAGAGCAAGTGAGAAGCTCAACTCTTGCTCAGCTCATTCTCACCAAGTGAAACCTGTGTTGCATAGAGATTTCTCACCCAGAAGAAGGCTTTCACCAGATGTGTTCCCTGAACCATGGACTTCCCAGCCTCCAAAGCTGTAAGAAATAAATTTTGTTTCTTTATAAGTTACCCAGTTTCAGGTATTCTGTTATAAGCAACAGAAACGAACTAATACAGCAGGGATAGCCTAGGTTATTTTTATCATTGAATGATTTTATTGTGGAGGCTTTGTGTAAAGGATTAATAGACATAGAATTATTTTAAAATCATTGTTGTAAATAAACATTGCTAAGCCATAGTTGCTATATATCTGACCAGACAGCCAATGAATCTGCATCCCTTCCTAGAAGGCTTTGGACCCATCATTTCAATTATATATATTTCAATAATTCATATCAAGACTACACCACTTTACCACTTTCAGCATTTGTTTTCTCTTTTTACTACTGTTTTCTCTTTTATCCTACCATCCAGATATATACCCATTACATCCTCAACTTCTTTTAAAGTCTTAAATTATAACTTATTTCTGAAACAATCTCCTGTCCAGGTAAGGACCCAGATATGAGTTGAAGGACTGGACTGAGTTGGTCAACAGGCTGCTATGCAAGCATAAGGAAGAAATTCAACCTAACAGAAGGCAGAGGAGGCCTGCAGGGAGGAAGAGCAGAGCAGTGAGTCTTGTGGGAGGGATTAGCAATCCCTACCAGGTAGGAGGATTTCATCTCCACTGTTCAAAATCTAAGAGAAGACGGAGTCATCAAGTGCTGCAAGGACCAAGAGAGTAATAATAAGTCTGATCATTCCAGGAGATTCATACAAACTGACAAAGAATGGGAAAACAGCCACTTTCTAGAAGTAGGGCTGGACAGGAACTGGCCAACCCTGACACCTGGCCAAGACATCAGGCCCAATTCCTGACAGGGCGCTAGTGCTCTGCAGATAGAAAATGGAAGCACTTTGCCCGCATAGAATAGGACCAGGAAGCCGCCTGGCCACCCATGGCAGAGATTGGGTTGAACTGCCTGAGCAGTGTCCCTCCTCAAGCCACAACACCAAATTGCCTTATGCTTAGCTTAACGTGTCCCCTAGGCCTGCAATTTCAAACTCCACCTCTTAAATTGGGAATACTGCATCTATCTTTTAGACTCAAGCATAAGTGTCTCCTCCACTCATAGAGAAGTTGTCTTTCCTCTGTGCTTTGGGAATATTCACAGCGTATCGGTTATATATTTGTTCACCACTACTCAATAGACTCAGTTCCTTCAAGACAGAAATGATATTTTTTTTCTTCTGTGTATCCCCAGAGATGCCTTATGCATGGTGCTTAATACATACACATTGGTAAACAAATAAGTAAATCAAGGAATAAAAGAGTAGAAGGCTGAATGCATTCTTCAGCATTTGTCATCTTAGTCACTGTTTCTGAAACCTACTGGGACTAAGGCCTTTGAAAGTAGGGTGAGACAATGATACTCAATGTTGCCTTCTCAGTGATCATGAGCACATGGCTGAGTTGCCTGCAGACACCAGGCTATACATTCAGAAAAACAGTGACAGACACAACTGCTGACACCCATTCTGATAGCAATAAGACTTCTCAAGAAGCTAAAAGTCTCTTTCCTTTTCTTCCTGTCTCCAACCAGAGTTAAGGACTAAGTAACCATGCACTGCTGATATTTCTCACTGAGGATATTTTACGCTAGAATGAACTTTCTTGCTTAGGTGGTAAGCCCTTTGGGAAATGACTACAACTATATTGCTCACAGTTTTAGAAATCACGTTATCACAACAGAGGTAATAGCAATGCTACCTGGAAGGATAGCGATAAGAAGTAGTTCAAACTTCTCTGAAAGGACTGAGATTAAGGACAAGAATAATTACAATCTTTGTGGGCAAATCTGTCCCACAACCTTGAATAAGGGAAAGAGAAATGACCCCAAGTCATCTCTACAGTTTACTAGCTTCTGCAATGATTGGAGATGCACAGAGGTGTTTTATCCTTATCAATGAGTTAATACTTACACAGTGCATGGGGCTAAATAAAAACTGTGTGTTTTATAATGAGGAGAAAAGATTGCTACCAAAGAGTAAGGACCTGACTCTCTCTCACTTACTAGTTTGTCCAAACAATACTTCTTTGAAATCACGCTTAGGAACTTCTCATCTGACACCACCACCTCAGAAAGTACAACTCATTACTATAAGTCTTCAGACCATATCAGGGAAATTTATAATTCTAGTCATACTGCCAAGCCTAAATAATAGAAATAAGTTAGTGGTATTGTTAGACCTTACCATTTGTGTATATTTCTACATTTTTTTTCATGAGCGAGGAAATAAAATGTTTAAAGGTTTAATATTTTAACTTAGAACATAAAGAACCAATAACAAAGGCCAAATACTATCTACATTCCTTATCTCTAATCTAAAACACCTCCTAAAATGAAATAAATATATTCCTTTGATTATAACACAGATAAATCCAGTGTTGTTACTGTGTCTTATAGTTTAGAAAGTTTAGGTGCAGAATTATTAAGCAGGATATTAAAAGTCATATAGTTCACATGCAGTAGAACTTGGATTTGAACTTTGAAACTTGAATTAGTGAAATTCAAATAAATAGGGAGTTCTGGTGGATGGATAAGTCAACTTTTATTTAACTATGGAAGTAATTTCCAAACTGTGTTATTTAGAACAATAGTTCTAAAGGATGTTAAGAGATATTATGTAAATGTAAATGACTCAACAAAAATCAGTTACATTTCTTAACACTAACAATGAACAATCTGAGAAGGAAATTAAGAAAACAATTTCATTTACAAAAGCATCAAAAAGAATAAAATACTTAGTTATAAACTTAAGTAAGGATATGAAAACTTGTATGCTGAAAATTACAAAATGTTACTGAAAGAAATTAAAGACACTGATAAGTAGAAAGACATCCCATAATCGTGGATTGAAGAATTAATATTTTCTAGATGTCATTACTACCCAAACTATCTGTAGATTTACTATAATCCCTATCAAAATCCCAATGTCATTTTCTGAAGAAACAGGAAGACCCATCCTAAAATTCATAGGAGATCTCAAGGGACCCCGAATAACCAAACAACCTTGAAAAAGAACAATGTTGGAAGTCTCACACTTCTTTTCAAAACTTACACAAATCTAGAGTAATCAAATTGGTATGGAACTGGCAAAAGATAGGCATATAGCCCAATGGAATAGAATAGAGAGCCCAGAAATAAACTTTTACATATATGATCAAATGATTTTGACAAGGGTGCCAAGACCATTCAACAGGGAAATGACAATCTTTTCCTAAATGGTGTTGAGAAAGCTGGATATCCACACGCAAAAAAAAAAAAAAAAAAAAAAAAAAAAAAAAAAAAAAAATGAAGTTAGACCTTTACTTTACACAATATACAAAAGTTAACTCAAAATAGATAAAGGACCTAAACATAATATCAAAAACTGTAAAACTCTTAGAAGAAAACTAAGGAAAAGCTTCATGACATTAGATTTGGCAATGATTTCTTAGATATGACACCAAAAAGCACAGGCAACAAAAGAAAGATAGGTAAATTAGACTACATCAAAATTTTAAATTTCTGTTCATCAAAATACAAAATCAACAGTGATAGAGCTAGCCGGTTAGCTCAGTTGGTTAGAGCGTGGTGTTATAACACCAAGGGCAAGGGTTTGGATCCCCATAACAGCAAGCCACGCATGCACACAAAAAAGAATCAACAGTGTAGGGCCGGCCTGGTGGCCCACTGCTACAGTGCGCCGCTTGGGGGTGCAGCGGCGCTCCCGCCGAGGGTTCGGATCCCACATACAGACCAGTTCCCGCTCACTGGCTGAGCAAGGTGTGGGCGCAACACCGAGAGTTGCGATTCCGTCGCTGGTCCTGGTCCGGTATGGGCGCGACGCTGAGGGTTGCGATCCATTGCCGGACACGAAAAAAGACAAAAAAAAAAAAGAATCAACAGTGTAAAAGCAACCCAAAGAATGGAATAAAACATTTGCATATCACATACCTGATAAGTGGTAAATATCCAACGTATACAAGGAACTCCCACAATTGAACAACAAGAAAAGCAATTTAAAAATTGGGCAAAGGGCTTGAATAGGCAATTCTTCAAATAAGTTATATAAATGTTCAGCAAGCACATGAAAAGATGTTCAACATCACTAATTATTAACTAAATGCAAGTCACACAAGATACCACCTGACATTCACTGGGATGGCTACTATTTAAATAAATAAATAAGCAAACAAAATAATAAGTATTGGTGAGAAATTGAAGAAATTGTAACCCTGTGCACTGTTGGAGCAATATAAAGTGGTGCAGCCACTATGGAAAACAGTATAGCAGATCTGCAAAATATTAAAAATAGGATTACTATATGACACAGCAATTTTACGTTGGTGTATATATCCAAAGAATTGAAAGCATGTTCCCTTTCATGGGCTATTTGTACACCCATGTTAATAGCAGCATTATTCATGATAGCTAGATGGTAGATGACATTAAGATTAGTGAAAAGAAGCCAGTCACAGAGAGACCAACACTGCATGAATATACATATATGAAGTACCCACACTAGTCAAATTCATAGAGACAGAAAGTGAAATGGTGGTTGCCAGGAGCTGAAGGGAGAGGAGTGGGGAGTTATTGTTTAATGGGTACAGTGTTTCAGCTTTGCAGGATGAAATGGAGATGGATGGTGGTGACGGTTGCACAGCAATGCGAATGTACCTAATGCCACTGAAATGAAGACTTAAACATAGTCAAGAAGATAAACTTTAATGTTATTTATATCTTATTCACAATTTAAAAAATAAAGTAAAAATTTAAAGAGGATTTAATTATCAAGATTCCTTGGGATATACAAGATTAAACAAAGACTAACTGATATCTTTACTATAGAACTTCTTGTTATGCTTTATGATTCGACATAAAAAAGGTATTCTATGCAGTGTTTTTCAACTTTTTTTGGCTACATATCATTTAATTGGGAGAGTTTTCATCTGTGTTATTGTTTCATGGAACACTTTGGAAAACGTTACCTTGGGGGATATTGAGAAATTTAATATCTGAAAATGAATTTATTTTATTAGTGGCAGAACTAGTACAATAAGAATAAATAGAGATAGCCACAAAACCAAGTCTTAGTCCCAGCCACACCATCACCAAGCTGTTTTCTGACCTTTTGGGATGGCCATTCTGACACATAAAACTTTTCCAGTGTCAGCCCATCAGATCTGATCTCCCAAGTTAAGCATGAGTTCAAGAACTATCCTCATGTCTTCTCTGTTCAAGATGTATGAGTATATCTCATATTTTGGCTAGAATATGCTCACTAATTCAGGGCAAGGAATAATGATGAATAATAACTTTACAAGGGTATTTTGAAATGAGAAATCTTTTTTCATTACTACTCCAGTCATACCACATAGGGGGTTATTTATTATAACTAAATATTATAAGTGCCTACTCAGCAACACAACATGAATGGATCCAGCATTAAACAAGTAGTTAAGCAAGTTACAGCAATCCATTGAATGGGATATTAAATGACCATTAAATTATGTTAAATGAAATAAGCCAGACACAGAAAGAGATATACTGCATGTACTCACTCATAAGTGGGTGCTAAAAAGAAGGATGGAGAGAGAGAGAGAGAGAGAGAGAGAGAGAGAGAGAGAGAGAGAGAGAGAGAGAGAATGAACCACAATAATGCACTGAACTTTCAGAAGGAGAGAACAAGTCTATGTTTACTAGAGGTGGAAGAAGGAGGGAGGGGGGATTGAGAAGATATTGGGTAAGGGGCACAGAGAATATATGCTAACAATATTGATTGGATCATCACATGTTGTACACAACTGATGGTAGTCAATAGTGTATCCCCAAAATATGTATAATTAATTATGCATCAATAAAAAAATAAATTTTTTCTCCAAGCTCATCCATGTTGCTTCAAATGGCAGAATTTCACTCTTTTTTATGGCTGAGTAGTATTCCATGTTGTATATGTACCACATTTTCCTTATCCGGTCATCCATTAGGAGTGGTGAGGGTGCACATCTCTGTCTTGTTCTTAGAGAAAAAGCTTTCAACTTTTCCCCCTTCAAGATGATGTTAGCTGTTTGTTTGTCACATATAGCTTTTACTGTGCTGAGGTACTTTCTTTCTATACCTAGTTTGTTCAGAGATTTAATCATAAAGTGATGTTGAATTTTACCAAAAACTTTTTCTGCATCTGTTGAGATGATTATATGGTTTCTATCTTTCATTTTGTTGATGTGGTGTATCACATTTATTGTTTTGCGTATGTTGAACCATTCTTGCATTCTTGGGATGAATCCAAAAACAATGTATAATCTTTTTCATGCACTGTTAGATTCTGTTTGCAAGTACTTTGTTGAGAATTTTTGTATCTAAGTTCATCAACAACATTGGCCTGTAGTTTTCCTTTTTCAGTGTGTCTTTGTTTTGGGTATCAGGGTGATGCTGGCCTCATAAAATGAGTTTGGGAGAATACCCTCTGCTTTAAATTTTTTGGAATGATTTGAGAAGAACCTGTATTAAATCTTCTTTAAAAGTTTGGTAGAATTCAGCATTGAAGACATCCATCCAGTCCTGGGCTATTCTTGATTGAGAGACTGTTGATTACTGATTCAATCTCCTTGTTCATTATTGGTCTGTTCAGGTTTTCTATTTATTCTTGGTTCAGTCTTGGTAGATTGTCTGTGTCTGGAAATTTATCCATTTCTTCTAGATTTTCAAATTTGTTATCATATATCTGTTCATAATAGTCTAATGATTCTCTGTATTTCTGTGGAATCAGTTGTAATGTCTCTTTTTCATTTCTGATTTTTGATATTGGGGTCTTCTCTGTTCTTTTCTTGGTAAGTCTAGCTAACTGTTTGTCAATTTTATCTTCTCAAAAAACCAACTTTTTGTTTCATTGATCTTTTGTATATTTTTTTGGTCTCTACTTCATTTAGTTCTGCTCTAATCTTTATTATTTCTTTCCATCTACTAATTTTGGGGTTGGATTGTTCTTGCTTTTTCTATTTCCTTGAGTTGTATGTTAGGTTGTTTATTTGGGGTCTTTTAACTTTTTTGATGTAAGCACTTATTCCAATAATCTTCCATCTTAGTACTGCTTTTGCAATATCCCATAGGTTTTAGTAAGTTGTGCTTACATTTTCATTTGTTTCAGGAATTTATTTTTTACTTCCCGCTTTATTTCTTCTTGACCCATTGGTCACTGAGGAGTATGTTTAATTTCCATGTATTTGTATAGTTCCCAAAGTTTTACTTGTTGTTAATTTCTAGTTTTATTCCATTGTGGTCTATAAATATACTTGATATGATTTCAATCTTTTAAAATTTGTTGAGCAGTCAGTACTCACTGTCCACTGTGGGGGTGGGGGCATTGAGTCATGCGGGTTTTGAGCTCTGGGGTAAGGAGGGCATGGATCCAGGAGGCTGGCACACTCCCCCCAT
This sequence comes from Galeopterus variegatus, assembly GCF_000696425.1. Lineage (NCBI taxonomy): Eukaryota > Metazoa > Chordata > Mammalia > Dermoptera > Cynocephalidae > Galeopterus > Galeopterus variegatus. The sequence continues at coordinate 443,394 of NW_007726645.1, read as the reverse complement.
GCTCTCTGCTGGGGTGGGCAGGCCTGCTGCATCTGCAGGATTCTGAGCTCCCCTGGCTCTTATCCCACAATGGCAACATCCAGCAGCAGCCTAAGACAGAGAGGGAAGGGAGAGCATGGCTCAGCGTGCACTTACCCTCTGGAAAAAATACAGTTGTGTGGTTTCTTAGCAGCGTCTCATGCTGGGCTCACTACCCACGAGGGCTTCATGGTTACTCTGCAGCCTAATTTGCAGGTATCTGTGCTAGGAGCACCAACCGCAGATCCCACATCCCCATTCCACCCCAGCCTACCTTGTCCCAGGAGTTCCAGGTCTCTCCAGTCTCTATGCAGGTCTTGGTCAGGTGCTTCCCCTGTCTTTCAATGCTACAGTCTCGAGCTTCCAGATCCTGGGGGGGGTTCCCTCAGTGTTTTGCTGGATTCCATCATTTTTTTCCTAGACACTCTACAAGTGACTACCTACTTGGTGCTTTGGACTTTTTTTGCAATAGAGGCAAGGCTGCCCACCTCCAGACTGCTATTTTTGCCAAAAAAAAAAAACCCAAAAATAAACAAACAAAAAAACCCCAACTGCTCTTTATATTCTTCAAAAAACAGTCTCATGTGATGATATTTTGGCTATTGTAACATAATGTATGATATGTCACAAATACTAACAAATTGTCTAACAAATACTCTGCCAACTGAACATGGAATATTTCTAAAAAATGAAATAGCAAATAACATTAACTTTTATTAATTTTATAACTTATGAAGAATTGAAGAATTTGAAGAATGATGATCATCTTCCTGTTGTAATATTTATTCCTTTATGACTTTTTTGTCATTAGTTTTAAGGATATTTTTACTGAAAGCATTCTTATCTCAAATCATCTTTAAAATTATTTATTTATTTTGACTGTGGCATTCACTGCTAGAGAAGAACATATCTTTATTGAATATTAAAAATTACCTATAACTTCTTCATCCTTATGACTTATTTGAAAACGGCAGATTTAATTTAACTTCTGTCAGACTGTAACTTGAGATATACATCAAAAAATGCTATGAAATCTTGAAATTCCATTGGTAAAATGTATTCCTTTGATTGACACTCTGTTTGGACTGCAAGTGATTTTGATAAGCACTAAATAGTCAATAAAAATATTGACACCAAAGTCAAATTTAAACAACTTCTCCACAGAGGAAACACTTCCAACATACTCTTATTTTAACGCAGTTTAAACATCTTTCCCCAGCATTCCCTCCCCATAAAATAACAAAAAATGATTCTACAAAACTAAGTTCCAGAAAATAATTGAAGTTTAAAATAAATCCTGATCTTGTGAAGAAGTGACCAAAGCGTCATTCTTATTAAATCCCTGATCCATTATTGTCGGGGCAAGAGAGATCTTCAATGGTGCTGCTGAGGAAACTACTCAATAATCACTTCTCAGCAGTGGTGGATCAGTTTTCCAGGAGAATTCCAAGCAGAAAGAGACTCTTCCAGTGAAAAGCATTTAGAATGACCCTTTCATTACTCCTGCATGAGCTCAACAGAGAAATACAGAATGCTTAGGGTGTAGCATCACATAGTTGATTAATTATACAGCCATAACCAGCATTTGATAGATGGCACATAAGGAAAGCAAACACTTCCATACCAACAAACTAAAAAAAATTTGCTATTTCTTCCATTCATTCACTGAAAAAAAAATATTTGTAGAGCACCTTCTATGTATAGGTCAGGCACTCTTCCAACACTGAGGATATGACTTTGAAACACAAAGGCAACATCCCTGCTATTAAGGATCCTACATTCTACTGGACAAAGGAAGCCATCAATCAACTGAATCAATAGATAATTAATATTGATATGTGCTGTAAAGAAAATAAAGCTGGGTAAGAAGACAAAGAGAAGCTAAAAGTATGGCATGTACCATGCTTTATATTGAGGAGCAGGGAAGAACTCTCTGATTAGGTGACATTGACTAGACACCTGGATAAAGTAAGAGAGTGAGGTATGAGGCTATTTGTTAAAAGTGCTTCAGGCAGAAACAGCACCACATGCCAAGGTCCAAGTGGACTCAGTGTAATTGACAAGGAGGCAAGTGTACCTGAAGTACTGTGAGTAAGGTCAAGATTGCTAAGTGATGCAGACAGAGAAACATGAAAAGGTCATTTCACAGACAACATTATATATCATGGTCAGCACTTAGGTTCCATTTTGAGTGAAATTGCAAGCCATTGTTAGGGCTAAAGTGAGTAAAACAAGAGGAGAAGGCAGGAGACACAATAGACTATGTGAGAAATGGTAGTGCCTCAGTCTAAAAATATTTAATCGATAGCTCAAAATTAGGATATATTTTGAAGGTAGAGCTGACAGAATTTTCTAAGCATAAGGCTTAAGAGAAAGGTAGATGACTGTGAGAGTCAAATATCTGGGTCCAGGTGAGATAACCAAGTCATTAAATACAGACAGAGAAGAAAATTGTTCCAAAGGCCACAACCTGGGAGATTCAATATTTGAAGTCAGAAAGCTGAGTAGGATCAAGTAAAGAAAACAGAGAAGCAGCAGTTCAATGAGGTAGACGCAAAACAAAAAGAGAATGATATTCTGTTGATTCAGTGCAGACACACCTTTGAAGAGGAAGCATCCACCAGTGATGTCAAATGTTGCTGCTCAGTCACATGAGATGAGAACTGAGAATTGACCACCAGATTTAGCAACACAGGCAGGTAACATGGACAATGAACAGTTGTAGAATTAAGGAAAGAAGACCCTACTAGAGTGGGTTCTGCAGTGAATGAGAAGACAGGAAATACTGACAACTATTTCAAAGAAGCTTGCTAGTGAGGAAGGTAGAGAAATTAGGCAAGAGCTGGTGGAAGATGAGGGGTCGAGGAAGAATGTTTGGGGGACAGGAAATATTTCAAATAGTGCCCTGGACTGAGTGTTTCCCCAAAACTTGACCCCACTGTGACAGTGTTGGGAGGGTGGGAAATCCTATTACAGTAATTGAAAGATGGAGCCTTGAAGAGGTGATTAGATTGTAGGACCGTGCTGTAGTGAATGATTAATAATGGTGGTCAGGGGCATGGTTCTGAGGGCTTTAAAAGAGCACATGAGAGGTTGGTCACTCTCTGCTCTGTTATTTCTGCCATGTGAGACCCCTGGGTCACTGTTGCCACCACCAAGACCCTCACTAGATGTGTTTCCTGGACTTTGGACTTCCCAGCCTCCAAAACTGTAAGCAATAAATTTCACTTTCTTTATAAATTACCCAGTTCAATGTACTTTTTTATAAGCAACAGAAATGAACAAATACAAATAGCTTTTATATTTTCAAAAATATAAAAAGATTCATCTTTATATTAACCCTTGGTGAATATCAGAGTTATGTAGCTTCATTATAAAGTCATCATAAAGTCAAAGGGAAAAAAAGCCAAATAGATATTTTTCTCAATGCTGTAGTAAAATTTTAGAAATTTTACAGGAATGCTGCTATAAAATTTTAGAAAACTGCCTACATTTTTTCTTTAGAAGAAAGGAAGAGTCCAAAAGCATCTGTAGCCAGACATAAAGTTGTCCTCACATGGAGGCTTTGGATAGACTTAAATGCTGAGACTTAGGAATCAGCAAGATGACCTATCAGAACTACAGAAAAGAATGTTATAACTGCTATTTACATTCACTATTATTTCATCTCTTTAAAATTTCTATTGTGTATATGTTTTACAATAATCACAACATTTAGTAGAGTTGTACATTTATGTAATTTATCAATACACAAATATGTATTTAGAGAAGAGGTGCTCAAAAAAATTTTCACGACATGATGTTCAATCTAAAAGTTCAGAGATGACTGCATAGATGTACTCTTCAAACCACTTTGACTTGGGAATGTGTAAAGACTAATTTTATTCACCTACCACCTTGGCTGGAAATAATCCCAGTGTGGGCACTTACAAAACATCGAACTTTTGAGGACTATCAGATTCCAACACATCCACCTTTGGAGAGGTACCTATGGTTTAATGGCTTATAAATCCCAGTGGGATATATAGCAGTACAAGAATCCCCATTAAAATCCAACTATTTCATTCGTGTACTGCTATATTCCATCATACTTCCAGTGCTTAGGAAAGTAACTGGTTCATAGTAAGTGCTTAATAAATATCACCTCCAAAATGTATCCAAAATGATTTATTCAGTGAATATTTTATTAAGCACTTACTACATACTGGGCAATGTTCTAATATAGCAGTTAATGAATAGAACACTCAGAATGGGTTGTGTATTAAGGAAAACAGATACACATAATTCTACTAAAAAACTTTTGCTTCAGGGTGTATATTTAAATCCTTAATCCATTTTGAGTTCATTTTAGTATATGGTGAGAGGTATGGGTCTAGTTTCATTCTCCTGCATATGGATATCCAGTTATCCCAGCACCATTTGCTGAAGAGGCAGTCCCTTCCCCAGTGAATAGGCTTGGTGCCTTTGTCAAAGATCAGATGGCAGTAAGTGTGTGCGTTGATTTCTGTATTCTCTATTCTATTCCATTGATCAGTGTGTCTGTTTTTATGCCAATACCATACTGTTTTGATTATTATAGCTTTGTAGTATAGTTTAAAGTCAGGTAGTGCTATGCCTCCAGCTTTATTTTTTTTGCTCAGCGTTGCTTTGGCTATTCGTGGACTTTTGTTATTCCAGATCAATTACTGTATAGTTCTTTCCATTTCTGAGAGAAATGTCATTGGAATTTTGACCCTGAAACAACAAAACTTCTTAAAGAAAACATAGGAGAAACACTTCAGGAAATAGGACTGGACACAGACTTCATGAATACAACCCCAAAAGCATGGGCAACCAAAGGAAAAATAAACAAATGGGACTATATCAAACTAAAAAGCTTCTGCACAGCAAAAGAAACAATTAACAGAGCTAAAAGACAGCCAACAGAGTGGGAGAAAATATTTGCAAAATACACATCTAACAAAGGACTAATATCCAGAATATATAAAGAACTCAAACAACTTTACAAGAAAAAAACAAGCAACCCAATCAAAAAATGGGCAAAAGAGCTAAGCAGGCATTTCTCTAAAGAAGATATACAAAAGGCCAACAGTCATATGAAAAAATGCTCAACATCACTCAGCATCCAGGAAATGCAAATCAAAACCACACTGAGATACCATCTCACCCCAGTTAGGATGGCAAAAATCCAAAAGACACCGAAAGATAAATGCTGGCATGGCTGCGGAGAAAAAGGAACTCTCTTACACTGTTGGTGGGAATGCACAATGGTGCAACCCCTATGGAAAATGGTTTGGAGGTTCCTCAAACAATTGAAGATAGATCTACCATATGACCAGCTATCCCACTGCTGGGAATATATCCAAAGGAATGGAAATCATCAAGTCGAAGGTACACTTGTTTCCCAATGTTCATTGCAGCACTCTTCACAATAGCCAAGAGCTGGAATCAACCCAAATGTCCATCATCGGATGAGTGGATACAGAAAATGTGGTATATCTACACAATGGAATACTACTCAGCTATAAAAACGAATGAAATACTACCATTTGCAACAACATGGATGGACCTTGAAAGAATAATACTGAGTGAAACGAGTCAGGCAGAGAAAAAGAAATACCACATGTTCTCACTTATTGGTGGGAGCTAAAAAAAAAAAAAAAAAAAAAAAAAAAAAAAAAAAAAAAAAAAAAAAAAAAAAAAAAAAAAAAAAAAAAAAAAAAAAACAGAAAGAGAAATACCACATGTTCTCACTTACTGATGGGAGCTAAAAATTAATAAATTCACACACAAAAAAAAAAAATCTGGGGGGGGGGAAGAAGATATAACAACTACAATTACTTGAAGCTGATACGACAAGCAAACAAAGGACATTGTTGGGTGGGAGGGAGGAAAGGGAGGAGGGAGGGAGGTTTTAGTAAGGGGCAACAAAAATCAACCACAATGTATATCGACAAAATAAAATTAAAAATAAATAAATAAATAAAAATAAGAGGTGATAATAAAGGTGCTATATTTTAAAAAAGCAACAACAAAAAAATAAATTGAAAATAAACATCTAAAAAAAAATTTGCCATCATTGGATATTAAAATACTGTATGGGAACACTAAGTCTACAGAATCATTTGCTTTTTTAAAAAGCTCTTTAAGGTTTATTTGCTTCAACCCTCTTCACTCAGCATAGCCTGATTCTTGAACCCATCCCCACTGGGATTTATCAAGTGCCTCAGTGATCAGCTGACCACCCTTCCACACAAATAATTGCTGCTTATCATGTTACCTCTTTTGTTGGAAATATCAGAAGTCCTCTCAAAACAAAATATAGCATTTTTTCCTAAAGTAACAACTATCAAACAACTTTATTTTCCAATGGGGAGTATGTTTTATTGATTAGGCTCTACTCTAGAATGATGCGGGTATACCTCCTACACGGTCCTGTTTCTTTGGGAGGCTTATAACAATGGGGAGATGCTTTGCTTAACTTTTTAAAACCACATCATTTTCTCCCAAATAAAAACAAAATTGAGTACCTAATAGGATTCAAAGACTCTTCAATTTAATGATTATACAAAAATAAATCACGAAGAGAAACATCTGAAGCCATGTGCAATGTGGTGATGAAGACTGCTAAGGTCAGGATTCCAAAGAAGTTTCTTATTTCAGAGTATCCAGCTTGTGCTGGGAAAGCTAGAGGAAGAGGGAAAAGGATGAAAAGGCTATGAGAATACTGTTGTTTACACTCCTAGAACGAGTTTATTTCTGAGTCCAATGATACTAAAAACACCCACAAAAATGAAATGCCATCAATGCCCAGAATTTATTTAGTCAAGGATATATATATATGTATGTGTGTGTAATATATATAAATGTATATATGTATAAAATATATATGTAAATACATATGTATAAAAATATATAGATATAAAAATATATATATACTTTTTTTTTGGCTGCTGGCTGGTACAGGGAACTCAGCTATAGTTTTATCTAGTTCTACTACTCAGTGTGAGATGAACTCACAGAGGGATTACAATCCAGGCTCAAATGGTCACTAATTTCTCCATGCTAAGAAAGGATCCATGATGTTTAATGGTGGAGCATTTTTCAAATACGTAGTTCCTGGTAAGCTTAGGCTTTTACATTTCTTCACTATTAATATATTTATATGTTTAATAGAGAAAATTATTAATAAGAAATGGCTTCTATCATTTTTTAAAAAGGCAAGGACTTTTCTGGATTTTGTAGTATCTGGAGGGACAAATTATGTTAGTTACAAACTGATAGATGGTCTTGGTTCCTTAATATTTACTTGGTCAAACACTAGTTACTCATCGGCCCCATACCTTAGGACATAAGCACGCGCACACACACACACAATTTAGGAAATCCAGCATCACATAACTGCTAAATTTAAAACTGCAACATTCAGAGACAACAAAAACAAAAAGATCATCTTTTGGAAATAATTCAAATCATATTTAGAAGGTTAACATAAGCATGAATTGTTTACTGCCAGAGAAGCAATCCTATTACAAGTATTATTTGCAAGGCCCGCAAGTTTTTATTACCACTTTATTTTGGCGATGCTCATCAAGGGCCATGGCAGTGATAGATAGGCACTGTGATTCTAATGTTTTCCTCTGTGACTTAGTCACATTTGTATGTCCATAGTACCTTACAACATAAATATCACAGGTATTCAAAAACTACTTTTTAAATTGTATAGGATAAAGTCAATAATGACATACACTACGTACAGATCACAGAGTTCATTTGAGCAAGGCTAAATAGGCCTAACAAGTCATGGAGCAAATTCATAACCAAACAATTTGTCAACATTTAGTAACGTAAGTGTCCATGCCTTCTCTTGCTCACAAAATAATCTTTACAAGAAGATGCTGGCAATTCAGACTTTGAGGACTTTGCTCTAAAGGCCATGGAAAGCATTAGAAATAATTTTTACATGGATGGAGAAGTATAATGTTTAGCTTAAGCCAAAGCCAATGAGCCTAATGATCTCTAAGTTCTCTAGGGCAATCTACATTTCTAAAGTTCTCTCTCCTCCCATTTAGAGACAGGCAAGCAATTTAGATGAGATCTTCCTGACTGATTCGATTGTCCATATGAGCCCTGCTGAATATCTCAGATCAGGTATTCATTTCTCTGTCACGGAATCAGAATAGCCTCTTGCTTAAGTTTCTTGTCACTTGCCCTTCAGTCTTCCTGTACACTTCACCAAGTCTATCTTTTATACATACACATTTGGACTTATCATTATCCTACTAAGGACTGAAAAAGTGTCCATACTGCCAACAGATTAAGATCCAAATTTGTTAAAATGTAGGCACTTTTGGACTAACCTAACATTTTAGCCTAATTTCCCCATTCTTAAACATATGCACACACATCCATCTCCAGACCTCTCAAATTCCTTAGTTGTTTCCCACATGTCACAATATTCCTGTTTCCAGGCCTCTCCCCTCAAGACCTGGAAAACTCCTACTCATTCTTCAATGACCAAATCAGACATTGTCCCCATTGTGATGTCTGAGGGTTTCCAGGCAAAGCAAATTAGTCTTGTTTTGTGTTTCTATAATTCTTGATTTTTTTTATACTGAGTTATTACAGTTGTGTGTCTTCCAAGCTTGATTTTACAATCCTTGGGAATAGAGAATTCATTCATTTGACAAATTATTTTTTATTAGTAGTATTATGCTTACATAAGTGTGTAAACATGTTTATTATAATTATTATTCAACACCTACTAAATGCCAGGCAGTATTCCTGGGACTGAGGATACAGCAATGAACACAACAAACAAAATCCCTACCCTGTTGAGATATATGCTATTATTCTGAGGAGAAAGATGATAAATAAAATAAATAGTATGATAGAAGGTGATAAGGGCTATGAAAAAAAATTAAACAGAGAAGCAGGATAGGAGAAGTAGGACTGATGGTTTTCATTTGGGTGAACAAAGAAGTAATGGTAGCCAGGTTATGTAAGGCCTCCTAGCCCACTGAACAGATTTAGGTTTTTTTTCATAGTAAGAAAGGAAGCCACTAGAAACTTTTAAGCACTAAAGCAATGAGATGCTTTCATTTTAACAGGATCACCATGGTTGCTATGCGCTAATCAGATAATTTTATTTCCTCCTTTAATACATACCTAGACACTATTTCCCAGTTTTCCTTGCTAGATAGGATCATGCACCTGAATTCTGGCTAAAGGGAAATAGTCAGAAGTGATATACTCTATTTCCAGTCCTGGCCTGTAAAAAAACTCATGCACAGAATCCAATAGAGAATTAACTCCATGTCATAGAGAAAAGTGGACTCACTATACAGAAGAATCCTGGATCCCTTAATAGTCATGTGGATCAGAGCCCCTTTACCCTCCCACTATCATAATAAACATAATAAAACATTTATTGCATTAAACCACTGTAATTTTGGAGTTGTTGTTGTAGCAGTTAGTGTCATGACTAACATAGGAGGCTATTGCAATTATCTAAGTATAATAATTCTGTGTGGCTGATATGGAAGAAAAATATCTAATAAGATGGTGGCTTCGAACAGAGTAATAACAGGGGTAGGAGCAGTCAGAATCTTGTCATATCTTGAAAATAAACCAATAGGATTTACTAATAGATTGCATTTGGGATGTGAAATACAAAAGAGAAGTCTAAAAAGGCCCCAAGAATTTTGTCCTGAGCAGCTGCATTTACATGAGCTGGGGAAGGTTCTGAGAGGATCAAGCTTTGGAAACAATCAGGGGTCCAATTTAAGAAATAGGTTTAAGCTCCAACTGCAAATGTTTTGTAGGCATTTGGATATACAAGACTTTGTTCAGGGGCAAGGTCTGGGTGGGAGATATAAATTTTGGAGTTGTCAGCATGATATTTCAACTACAAGACTGCAGGAGATATCTGAGGGAGCTGGAGTAGATGGAGGAAAGGGCCAAGGACCAAGCATAGGGACATTCCAGTTTTCAAAGACTGGAGAGATTTTTAAAAAAGAAAAAAATAATACCAGATAGGTAAATTGGAAGGAAAAGCCAGTGAGGTAGGAGGAAATCAAGACAGAATGGAAAATAAATAAAGGGTTTCAAATATAATGGAGTAATAGCCGCATCAAGTGCCAATGGTGGATCACCTAAGAATATTATCATCCTTTTACTCTTTAGCATTGTACCTGATACATAGTAAAAATGAATAAGTATTGATGGATTTTGGATGACTTTAAACAATTATATAAATTTTCTTCAACCAGTGGTACAGCTGAAAGACCTGCATGAGAAACACAAGAGTCAAGACAAGTGACTGTAAGAGAAGTGATCAAATGAAATTTGTTTTAAAAGCTGTTCTTTAGGGCAGGCCTGGTGGCACACTGCTATAGTGCGTCGCTTGGGAAGCCCAGTGGCGCTCCCGCCGAGGGTTCGGATCCCACATACAGACCGGCCTCTCACTGGCTGAGCGAGGGGCAGGAGCAACACCGAGGGTTGCGATCCCGTGGCCGGTCCCGGTCCGATACGGGCGCGACACTGAGGGTTGTGATCTGTTGCCGGTCACGAAAAAAGACAAAAAGGAAAAAAAAAAAAAAGCTGTTCTTTAATTAAATGATAGCTTCACCAATCCCTAGCAGCAAGACATATTTTGATTATGTAAGTGGTAGGAAAGATTGTTTATTTGTGGGGAGGGAAATTTGGGGATTAACAAAATACCCAATTTTAAGCTTTGTGATTTATAACCTCAGAATTTTTTTGTGATGTGTAATATTTTTACTTTGAAAAAAAAATGACAATTGTTTCTTAAAAGGCTGGCTGTTTGAATCAATAAGGAACAGTTTAAATTTTACGTAATTATTTCCTTCATCTCTCTGTCTTCTTTAATAGCTACTATTAAGCATTCCGATCTAAACATATTTTCAATTTCCCTTTCTCTTTTTCTATTTTTTTGGACAGTTTTTTTATTGAAAGATAATTGATTATATATATTTGTGGGGTACAGAATCAAATATCAATGCATGTGTACAATACATGGTGATAAAATCAGGATAAAGAGTATACTCATGTTTATAAAACATAATCAATCTTTGTGACCCTTCACTAGTTTTCTCTCCAACCCCCCCCTTCCCACCTCTAATAACCACAGTTTTGTTCTTTTTTTTTTTTTTTGAGAATTCAACGTATTATTGTGATTTCTTTTTCTTTCTTTCTTTCTTTCTTTCTTTCTTTCTTTCTTTCTTTCTTTCTTTCTTCTCTCTCTCTCTCTCCCTCCACCACCCCTTCTTTCTTTTTTAATATTTCAGCTCCCACATATGAGTGAGGACATGCAGTATTTCTCTTTCTGTGCCTGGCTTATTTCACTTAATATAGTTTTCTCTCAGTTCATCCATGTTGCTGTAAATGGCAGAATTTCACTTTTTTATGGCTGAATAGTATTCCACTGAGTATATATACCACATTTTCCTCATCCAGTCATCTGTCAATGGACACTTAGGTTGGTTCCATATCTTGGCTGTTGTTAATGGAGCTGTGATGAACATAGAAGTGCAGGCATTCACTCATCATGATGATTTCCATTCCTTTGGGTATATACTCAGGAATGGGATGGCTGGGTCGAATGGCAGTTCTGTCTGTAGTTGTCTGAAAAAACTCTATACTGTTTTCCATAATGGCTGCACTAATTTGCAGTCCCACCAAGAGTGTAGAAGGATTCCTTTCTCTCCACATCCTCATCAGCATTTGTTATTCTCTGTCTTTTTGGTAATAGCCTGTCTGACTGAGGTGAGATGATATCCCAGTGTGGTTTTGATTTGCATTTCCCTGATGCTCAGTGATGCTGAGCATGTTTTCATGTACCTGTTAGTGATTTGTGTATCTTCATGTGAGAAATGTCTATTCAGCCTCTTTGCCCATTTTTTAATTGGGTTTTTTATTTTCTTACAGTTGAGCTGTTTGAGGTCTTTGTATATTCTGGATATTAATCCCTTGTCAAATGCATAGTTTTCAAATATTTTTTCCTATTATGTAGGTTCTTTTTGCTCTGTTAATTGTTTTTTTGGGGGGAGGGGGGTTGTTTGTTCATTTGTTTTCCATGCAGAAGATTTTTAGTTTGATGTAATCCAATTTGTTTATTTTTTCTTTTGTTGCCTGTGATTTTGGGGTCATTTTCATAAAGTCTTTGCCTAATCCTATATCCTGAAGTATTTACCCTATGTTTTCTTTTAAGAGTTTTATAATTTCAGATCTTACATTTAAGTCTTTAATCCATTTTAAGTTGACTTTGGTATGTGGTGAGAGGTACGGATCTAGTTTCATTTTTCTACATATGGATGTCCAGTTTCCCCAGAACCATTTATTGAAGAGCTAGTCTTTTCCCCAATGTGTGTTCTTGTTTCCTTTGTCAAAGACCAGTTGGCTGTAAGTATGTAGGTTGATTTCTGGGTTCTCTATTCTGTTCCATTGGGTCTGAATGTCTGTTTTTATGCTAGTACCATGTCATTTTGATTACTATAGCTTTGTAGTACTGTTGGAAGTCAGGGAGTGTTATGCCTCTGGTTTTATTTTTTTGCTCAGGATTACTTTGGCTATTTGGGATCTTTTGTTGTTCCATATGAATGTTACGATTGTTTTTTTCTATTTTTGTGAAGAATGTCACATATGCAAGTCAATAAATATGATATACCACATCAACCAAATCAAGGACAAAAAACATATGATTATTTCAATAGATGCAGAAAAAGCATTTGATGGAATTCAACATCTCTTCATGATAAAGACTCTTAGCAAATTAGGTTTAGAAAGAAAGCATCTCAACACAATAAAAGCCATATATGACAAACCCATTGGCAATATCATCTTGAATTATAAGAACAAGACAAGAATGCCTGCTATCACCACTCCTAGTTAACATAGTATTGGAAGTACTAGCCAGAGCAATCAGGCAAGAGAAAAACAGAAAGGACATCCAGATTGGAAAAGATGAAGTCAAACTGTTCCTGTTTGCAGATAACATGATCCTATACATAGAAAGGCCTAAAGACTCTGCCAAAAAAACTCTTAGAGCTGATAAACTATTTCAGTAAAGTTGCAGGATATAAAATCAGCACACAAAAATCAGTAGCATTTTTATACTCTAATAACAAACTAGCAGAAAAAGAAATTAAGAAAGCAAGCCTATTTAAAATAGTCTCCAAAAAATGAAATACCTAGGAATTAATTTAACCAAGGAGATGAAAGAGCTCTACAACAATAACTACAAATGACTGCTGAAAGCAATTAAAGAAGACACAGAAAGACAGAAAGACATTCCATGCTCTTGAAATGGAAGAATTAACATTGTGAAAAAGTCCATAGTATTCAAAGCGATCTACAGGTTCAATGCAATCCCCACCAAAATCTTTTTCTCTTTAATTCTCTTTAATATGTTGAAAATATGACACTGACACTGAATTTTATACTTAAAAATTCCTAGGGAATTAATACAAAAAGTTAACTAGTGTTGGCAGAATGTTGAACAATGAAATATTTCAGAATAATGAAAGAATATTATTTAGAAGAATTATCTATTTACATATGCACCAAGACACACACACACACACACACACAAAATATATGAAGAACTGACAAATAACAAAATTAATTCGATTCAACAAAATAAAAAATAAACAAATAAAAATAAAAAGGTCAGAAAAACTATGAATATATCTAAAGAATAAGACCAAGTGCTAGTATATAGTTATATTATAGGTACTAACATTTTAAAATTGAGCACAAATTGAGACTCAAACTTCTTAATGATTTACAATTCCTCTAAAAAAATAATGTTTAAATCCAAAATTTCCCATACATGCCATGGTCTTCATACAAGGGCCACTGATTGGTGTAGTAAATGACAACTTCAACTGCTTTTCTAAAATAAATGCAAGAGTGGGTGGCATTATAAAAATATATGCATCCTACAAATAGTTGTAGGGCATATTAAAAGGAATTTTGTAAGAAAACCAAAACAATATGGACCACTATATAGCTCTTTGAGGCTCTGGCTTATTTTACAGAAAAGAATGGGCTGCTTCAAACAATCCTCCATAGAAATCATGTGCTATGGGTCAAATGTATCCCCCAAAAGTTCATTTGTTGGAAACTTAATCCCCACTGTAACAGTGTTAAGAGGGTGGGAAATCCAAGTATCTTGTTTGAAAGGAGGGGCCTGTAGTAGGTGATTGGACTGTGGGGAACGTGCCCTTGTGAGTGGATTATTCCATTCATGGGGTAATGGGCATGGATCTGATGGTTTTACAAGGAGAGCAAGTGAGCAGGTTAGCTCTTTTGCTCAGCCCATTCTCGCCATGTGATACTCTGTATCGCTGTAATGTCACCAACAACAAAGCCCTCCCCAGATGTGCCCCCTGGACTGTGGACTTCCCAGCCTCCAAAACTGTAAAAAATAAAATTTTTTGTTTCTTTATAAATTACCCAGTTTGGGATTATAATGCAGTTTTTAAAATGGAGTCATATGTACCATGCAATTCCATTTTCTGACAGTACAGACCAGGTTTCCATAACTGATCCTCCAACTAAAAACAAGTTAAAATGCTAAAAAGCAAAATATATTTTTTAATCTTTTTAAATATCTGTATTTAGCAAGAAAGTAAAAAATATCCAGATGCCAAAAATTAAGTAAGAGAAAAAACCCGACAACATAAACAGAGAATTTAAAACAGATTGATCCTTGATGGAAGCCAATTTCTGAACTCAGAAATTTTAAGCTTTGGAATTTTTCATAACTTTAAAGATGCTGGAACAGACAACAAAGTCCAAGACATGCCCAAGTGAAGGAGTTTAGTAGAAGGAGAAGGGAAACAGATTGAGATACAGGAAATATTTGAAGAAATAATAACTTCAAGTTTCTAAAACTTTGGAAGACGCCTCTCTACAGATTCAGAAAGCCTCATAAATATCAAGCAGAATAAAGAAAGAGAAATCCATATTACAATAAAACTGCCAAAAGAAAAAAAAATGAAAAAGAAAATTCCTAAATATAACCAGAGGAAAAAAAGACAACTGACAGCTGACTTATTTACTGTAATGGAAGCCAGAAGAAAGTGAAATTATAAGTATACTGAAAGAAATTAGTTGTTAAAATTCTAAACCTAATTTTAAAATTAATTGCATTTATTGAGATAGAATATATTTAAAATAAACTGCATTAATTTAATGTGTACAATTCAGTGAGTTTTGACAGATTATTTCAACTGGGAAACTACTGTCACAACCAAAATAAAGAACATTTCTATCACCCCAAAATTATAAGCATAGGAGAGTTTCAGGCACTTCATATTCTCACCAATTTTTATATTCTCAGCAATTTTACTGTCACCATTTTAATAACATGTAGTGTTTTCTCATTGTGATTTTAACTTGCGTTTTCCTAATGATGTCAAGCAGATTTTCATGTGTTATTGATCACTGTTTTTTAAAGTATCTGTTCTATTGGGTAGTTTGTCTTTTTGAATTAGAAGAGTCTTATATATATCCATATATATTTTGGATACAAGTTCTTTGTCAGAAACATGTATTGTAAATGTTGTATTCAATTCTGTGGTTTGACCTTTATTTTCATAATGATGTCTTTTGAAAGCAAAAGTTAGTAATTTTGATAAGATTTGATTTATCAACTTTTTTCTCTTATGAGTCACTTTTTTTCTGTACTATCTAAAAAATTTTTTGGCTCAAAGTTACAAAGAAAATTTGTCCTACATTTTATACTTTTAACTCTCCACTTAAATCTATACTTTATTTCAAGTTAATTTTTGTATAAAGGGTGAAGTAAGAGTTGATGTTCGTTTCTTTCCACATGGATATCAATTTGTTCCAGCACCGTTTTTTCTTTCCCCGTTAAATTGTCTTAGCACTTTTATTGAAAACAATTTACTGTATAGTGAGTTTATTTCAAGACTCCCTATTCTGTTCTGATCTATATATATCTGCTCTTCACTAGAACCATACTGTGAATGAGATACACAAAAAATGACAAAATAAAATGATAGAGATTATTCCAAAAATATAAATAATTTGAAATTATATAAATTCAGTATTCCAATTTAAGAATAAAATTATGAACTATGTTTTTTGAAATCTAGCTATATTTTGTTTATATACAATATATATAAAACATAAAGACACAAAAAATACAGAAATAGAAAATAAAAATCTATATGCTAAGCAAATACTAAGGAAAGCTTGCATAATTACATTAATACCAAATCATTGTTTATAAACTAATAACATTAATAGAAATAGATTAATTCACAATGATTAAAGGTTCAGTACACATGGAAAAGCATCAGTTTTGAAATTATATGCAATTAATAGCATAAGTTTAATGAATATCAAGCAAAAAATTATATAAACCAACAAGAAATAGATTCACCAACATAGCAGAATATTTTTAATATTCCTCTCCTATTATTCAATAGATAAATTAGGTATTTTGTAACAATCTAGTCCAAATGAAATTGCAAAAAATGTTCCTAAAAGCCAGAGGTCCAAAAAATTGTTCACTGAAAATGCCACTTCCAAAAATATCTGAAATCCTCTACCTTCATGAATTTATCGTCTCATTATTTTCTTATCAAAAATTTTAAACTTTTAATGTGCTTATGAGTCATGCTTTTTGTATAATATCTTAAAATATATGTTTTTTTAGGCAAGGAAATATGATGTTTTTAGGCAAGGAAATATGATGTTTTTAGGCAAGGAAATATGATTGCTCCTGTTTGGGTTAGGATAAGTAACACAAAGTGCTATACAAAGAAACCTAATAAATTTGAGTTGACTTAACAAAATAAAAGTTTATTTTTTATTCATTTTATAATTAAATTGAATAACGAATTACCTGGGCAGTTACCCAGGTTACTTCCACTTACTCGTTCTACCATGTCATAGAACCTTAAATGTGTTGCTAGATTGTCTTTTTCCATCCAGAATTTGGGGGAGGGAAAAGAATGGAAGGGTGCAAGTGTTTTTTATGGGCCAGGCTTGGAAGTAGCATGCATAACTTCTGCAGGATTTAGTCATATAGCCAGATGTAATTGCAAGGGAGTATCATGTGGTAGAGTTCCCAGGAGGTAGACAAAATAGTTTTAGTAAATACACAGAAGACAATAAAACCACCCATTTTAGTGGACAGCTCTTCAAGTTTTGACATGCATATACAAGTATAGTGGTGCAAAATGCACCAAAATCATGACATGGAACGGCAGAATTAGCCCCCCAAAATTCCTCTTTCCTCTTTGCAGTCAACTCCTCTGCCCCTACTTCCACACCCAGACCTAGGCAACTATGGATATATTATCTATCTTTTTAGCTTTGTCTTTTCAAAATACCATATAAATGGAACTATATATTATGTAGCCTTTTGAGTCTGGCTTAGTTCATGTAGCGTATTTGAGATTCAGCCATGTTTTTCTGTATATTAGTAGTTTGTTTCCTTCTGTTGTTGAGTTATACTCCATCATATGCAATACAAAATGCCCAATTCATAAAAGAAAAATATTGATGAATTTCACTTCAAACTTAAAAACGTCTACTCTTTGAAAGACACTGCTAAGAGATTTAAAAGACAAGCCACAGACTAAGAGAAAATATTTACAAATAACATATCTAATAACAGACATGTACCCAGGATATATAAAGAGCTCTTAAAACACAATGATCTTTTTTAAGTTGTTTAAAATGCAAAAGATTTGAACAAACACTTCACCAAAGAAAATATATTAATATATGAATGGCGATAAATACATGAAAAGATGTTCAATATCATTACTTATCAGAGAAATGAAAAAACCATAATAAGGTACAACTACACACCTATTATAATGACTATGATTTTTTTTAATTGACAATACTTGAAATAAGTGCTCAAAAGTATGTAGAGCAACTGAAACTCTCTTCAATTTCTATCAAGAATACAAAATATACGAGGACACCTACCCAATTTGGAAAACAGGTTGGCAGTTTCCTTAAAAGTAAACATGCATTTACCATACAACCCAATAGTTCTACTCCTAGGTCTTTACACAAGTGATATGAAAACTTAGGTTCATATAAAAAACAGTATAAAAATGTTTATTGCAGCATTGTTCATAATTACCAAAAACTGGGAAACAACCCAGATGTCTGTCTATTGGGGAAAGAATACACAAAAACTATTATTTTTCAACACAAAATTAGGCAATGTATGGATATATACTGCTGTGGTTTGAGTGTCCCCCCAAGCTCATGTTGGAACTTAACGCCCAATATGGTGGTGGAAGGTGGCCTTTAAGAGGTGATTGGGTCACACAGACTGCGCACATGAGAATGGGTTGATACATTCATGGAGTGATGGGTTGATGGTTTAATGGGCTGTCATAGGCATGTTCTGATGGCTTTAAAAGGAGAGTGAGTGAAATTAACCCTCCCTCTTGCCATTCTCTCACCATATTATACCCTGGTCACCACGGGACCCGGTAGAGTGTTTCCACCCCAAAGAAGTCCCTCACCAGATACGCCCCCTAGACTGTGGACTTTCCAGCCTCTAAAACTGTAAGAAGTAAATTAAATTTCTTCATAACATACCCAGTTTCAGGTATTCTGTTATAAGCAAGAGAAAGTCTAATACATACACCAGACTCCAAAGTTTGGTATAGGGACAATTTTCTTTTATCTCATATTAAACTGTAATCTTAGTTCTGCACTATTGCTTTAGAAAGTAAAGTCTGCTATTTCGTTTCCATTTTCTCATTTCAAAGAACCATCAGTTCTCTTCAAGGAAACAGTGGAAAGAGAACAGAGCTGAAGTCTATTTGGCAAATGTGTGAAATTGAAATATCTATTAGGCCAAAAAAGATTGTGAAAAAGATTACTCCAGATGAGACAGTCAGTCATGGGCACTAAGCAATTTCAGCTGTGTCCTAGATTCCAAAAGCAAAGTCAATACTGAGCGCAGAGCTTCTTCAAAAGCCCATGGAAGGTCTTATTGACTATTGAGCTCTCACACAGCTCTCACAATGCACATTCATTTCCCAATCATTAGGCGAAAAGGTGTTGCATGCAGTGTATTAGCAAAATAAGCCAATGACCATTTTAAGGGCAATAATATGTGAACCATTCAAACTTTCAACATGCCCGAAACTACTTGGTTTTAAAGAAATACTTGTTAAATGTTATCTTTGCCACTCTAAGTTCTAAAGGTTTTTTTTATTTAGTCTCTTAATTTTTCATTGTTTAATGTTTATTTTTTTACATTTAAGTTTTAATTTGTCTCTTATTATTGTAGAACATTCTTAGTTTAATTCTCCACAATGTAGTTGCAGAAATCTCCATTATATGTTAGTGTCTTAGTCTATTCCTGTTGCTTATAAAAAAATATTTGGACTTATAAGAAAGTGAAATTTATTGCTTGCGGTTTCAGAGACTGGAAGTCCAAAGTCCAGGGGACACATGGTGAAGGCTTTCTTTGGTGGTGACTTCAGTGACAACAGGGTATCACATTGAGAAATAGAGGAGCACAGAAACACTAACTTCTCACGTGCTCTTCTTTTAAAGCCCTCAGAACTACCTGACGAGCATTTTTAATCCATTCACTATAGGATGGTCTGACAATCTAATCAACTCTTCAAGGCCCTACCCTTAAATTACCATCATAGGATTTCTCACCCTCTTAGCACTGTCACAGTGGGGGTCAAGTTTTGGGGGGACACTCAATCCAAGGCAATTAGGCAGTGAAAAGCTAGTCACTGATGTGTTGTAAAAGTTTTGACAAGACCTGCATCTAATCTGTTGACAAAATCCTAAGAGGTGGTTGGCCAAAAACAAAGAAAAAAAGGACCAAGTTCCAGAGAAGAAGTAGGGCTGTACAAGTTGGAAAGATCTCCACAAAAATGTTTGAGTACCATTAAAATGGTTCAAAGACACACCCAGGGCTGGGAGATTAGTTTTACTAGAAGGAGTCTCCACAGCAGAATGAGAGTGTGCGGGGAAAGGATAAAGGCCATCACCTATTGCAGGGGACTGAAATCAAGCTATATCAGTGGCTGGTCACAGGCATCCACAGAGAGGCATCTTGCCGAGGTAACATCAGCAACTGGGCTGTGGAGAAATGCTCTATGTGTCCATAAGGACAGCATTAGTGGGGTACTGGCATTAGTTCCAGGCTTCAGAATCTTAGGTGATCCCTTCAGTGAGCACTTAAAAAGTCTGTCAACCCTGATATCAATTAGAACAAAGATGGGAAATGGCAGTTTGTATAAAATTGCAAGGGCACCAATCCCACCACAGATGGAAGAAGAACTTTACACAGAGGCTAGATTCAAGCAATCCCTAAAAGAGGAAGGGCTGAGCTGCAGAGTGCCGAGTTTATCCATATCTGATTCTTAGAGTTTCAAAATCTTATACGGCCAGGAGCAACAGCTGTTAGAATAACAGTATTGATTGCTATTTATTATTCAGCAAAAAAGCAGACAGTTCATTCAAGTACTTACTTTGACTATAAATGGTGCTCAGAAAACATCTCCCAAAGCAACCTTGGGCTCATACTCACAACTAAAAAAAGTTCAAATTTAAAAAGTGGTAGCAACCAGTGCTAATTTTCCCTGCCCCCTCTTATCATTTGTTTTAACTTCTACAGTGAAATAGAATGTAACTGCATTTTAATAGTAAAAAATTGGATCACAGGTAATCAGTTATATATTGTCAGGTTGAAAACATATTTGTTGAGGGCACAAGATGAACAGGATAACATACTATTTTCACCCCTTTTAAAAATCAACTACACAGACTTAAGGTTTCTCCACAGATAAAACAGCAGATGTTTTCTACCATGGTTAATTCTCTCTTAGAATTTATCGGATAAAATCATACAAGTAAATGTAAGCATAATTCTCTGGATGGGCCAATATTTGAGAAATGAAAATGAACTGGCTCATATTGTCAAAAGAACTTGAAATTAATTTTAAACTGCATTCCTATTCTAAAAAATAGAATTTGAATGTATGAATCAACAGAATGACTCTTATTTGGGGGCGGGGGGTTAAAACTATCACAAAAGCATCTCTATTTCATTTTAAAGAGGTAATATACCACAGGAATTAATGACATTTTTGAGGTCAGTAAATTTGAGTTGAAATCCCACTTCTTAGTAACACCTCAAACTAAGTGTCTGTTCTTAAAAATTTACTGCTTTTCTCTAACCTTTACTTTCCCATTAGTAAGAAGACAATATTTATAGCCACCTCACAGCTAAGCAAGTCAACTAATCTTTGCACACTATGGTTTCTCCTGCTGCAAAAATGGGCTGTTAATACTGTTTTCAGAGTCTCAGAGTTAGAACTGAAAGAAACCTGCTAAAACACTTGAAATGGAAAAGATTATATAAATATCATAATCAAGTTGCTCCATATCATTTGTGGAACATGGTGGTATATAAGTTAGTAGTAATTAAGTAGATATGATGAGTCACATAATTAGTAGAATTATCTAATCAATTCTCATACCAGACAAGGTCTTAGGCTCTTATGCTAATCGGAAAACCACATTTGGAAATAGCTTGATATACAGTATCCTTGCCTTAATAAATATATGGAGTGAGTTTGTTGTGGAGATAAATGTCCAAGAAGCACGAACAGACAAACTCATTTTACCTCGTGACTGGTCAAAACCGAATGTGGGTGAGCACGTGAGGTTAAAAAGGTGGCTGAACCTCGGCATTCTTCTTGTTTCATTGGATTTCAGCTCAGGTTTCTTCAGAAAGAAAGCTTACTTTTTATTGCTTCATCTCAGCCTCTCAAACCCTAGAGAACAACATTTCTAGAGATTTCTGCACAGCAATGAGGATTTTTTTTCCCATACAAAAGCAATGTCTCAGACCTGTGTTGCTGTTGTTCTGACAGATTTCTTATATCTTTTTCTCCTTTGGGCATAAGTGCTAAACTCGAGGGTAGCTTATTTAAACATTTTTCACTCACCTTATTAGCATCCAGTTGAAATTATCCAGTGCTGCCTTTTGAACAAAATTCTATTTGTGTCAGGCAACAACATAATTGCAGCATAAATGCAACTTTTAAGTTTTAAGAATTAATGCTTAATTAATCACAGGATTAGCATTTAAAACATATGCCAGTATGATGGAGTATAAGACTAAAAAGCATAAGATCTATATTGGTTTATAATTGTAACAAATGTACCACACTAGTGTAACGTGTTAATAATAGGAAATTCTGTATGTGTGTGTGTTGGAGGGGAGGTGATGGTTATGGAAAATGTCTGGACTCTCTGCTCAATTTCTCCATAAACATAAAGCTGCTTAAAAAAAATAAATATGTCTACTTAAAAATAAATTTAAGGTCTGGCTGGTTAGCTCCATTGGTTAGAAGATTATGTTATAACACCAAGTTCAATGGTTCGGATCCCCATACCAGCCAGCACTCAAAAAATAAATGAATAAAAAAAATAATTTTTTTTAAATTCTCTTTAAATTTATTTTTTTAATGTTTTGTTTTGTTTTTATTGGTTATGAATATTCATGGGGTACAAAGCAAATTGTCACCACTTATGCCTAAGATGTGATGGCCCGATCCATACTGGCAGCATGTCCATTACCAAAAATTATGATAATACCCTGTGTCCCCCACCCAATTATCCCTGACTTCCCTCTCCATCTCCCTTTCCCGATTCCACTTTGTTATCCCTAGTTATATTCTCTCCCTCTGCAAGTCCAATACACCACTGTGGTCTCTCTTTCCTTTCTTCATCTCTTAGCTCTCACCTATGAGAGAGGATATGCGGTATTTATACCTCTGTGCTTTGCTTATTTCACTCAACATAAGTTTCTCCAAGCTCATCCATGCTGTTGCAAATGGAAGTAATTCATTCGTTTTTATGTCAGAGTAGTGTTCCGTGGTGTATATATACCACATTTCCCTTATCCAGTCATCTATCAATGGACATTTAGGTTGATTCCATGTCTTGTCTATTGTGAACAGAGCTGTGATGAACATGGGAGTGCAGGTATCCCTTCAACATGATGATTTCCATTCCTTTGGATATATACCTAGAAGAGGGATTGCTGGATCATATGGAGGATCTATCTGTAGTTGTCTGAGAAACCTCCACACTGTTTTCCATAGTGGTTGTACTAATTTACAGTCCCACTAACAGTGCAGGAGTGTTCCCTTCTCTCCACATCCTCGCCAGCATTTGTTATTCTCTGTCTTCTTGATTATAGCCAGTCTAACTGGAGTGAGGTGGTATCTCAATGTAGTTTTAATTTGCATTTCCCTGATGACTAGTGATGTTGAGCATTTTTTCGTGTACCTGTTGGCCATTCGTTTGTCTTCCTTTGAAAAATGTCTATTCAATTCCTTTGCCCATTTTTTAATTGGGTTGTTTGGTTTTTTACTGTATAATTGCTTGAGTTCCTTGTATATTATGGACATTAATCCCTTGTCGGGTGCATAGTTAGTAAAAATTTTCTCCCACTCTGTAGGTTGTCATTTCACTCTCTTGATTGTTTCCTTTGCTGTGCAGAAGCTTTTTAGTTTGATATAATCCCATTTGTTTATTTTTGGGCTCATGTTCATAAAGTCTATGCCCAGACCTAGTTCCTGAAGTGTTTCACCTATATTTTCCCTTGGTAATTTTACAGTTTCAGGTCTTACACTTAAGTCTTTAATCCATTTTGAGTTGATTTTAGTATATGGTGAGAGGTGCATGTCTAGTTTCATTCTTCTACATATGGATATCCAAGTTTCCAAGCACCATTTATTGAAGAGGCAGTCTTTTCCCCAATGTATATTCTTGATCCCTTTCTCAAATATCAGATGGCTGTAAGCCTGAGGGGTGATTTCTGGGATCTCTATTCTGCTCCACTGGTCCGAGTGTCTATTTTTATGCCAGTACCATGCTGCGTTGGTTACTATACCTTTGTAGTATAATTTGAAGTCAGGTAATGTTATGCCTCTGGCTTCATGTTTTTTGCTTAGGATTGCTTTGGCTATTTGGGGTCTTTTGTTGTTCCATATGAATGTTGAGATTGTTTTTTCCATTTCTGTGAAGAATGTCATTGGTATTTTGATGGGGATTGCATTGAATCTGTAGATGGCTTTGGGTAGTAGAGATATTTTTACAATGTTAATTCTTCCAATCCAAGAACATGGAATGTCTTTCCATTGTTTTTTGCCTTCTTTAATTTCTTTGAATACTGGTTTGTACTTCTCATTGTAGAGATTTTCAAATCCTTGGTTAGATTGATTCCTAGGTTTTTTGTTTTCTGTTTTTGGTGACTGTTGTAAATGGGCTTACTTTCTTGATTTCTCTTTCTGTTAGCTCATTATTGGAGAATATAAATGCAACTGATTTGGGGCATTTATTTTGTATCCTGCAATGTTACTGAAGTTATTAACCAGTTCTAGGAGTTTTTTGATAGAGTCTTTAGGTTTTTCTATATATAGCATCATGTCATCAGTAAATAGGGACAGTTTGACTCCATCTTTTCCAATGTGGATGCCCTTTGATTCTTTCTGTTGCCTGATTTCTCTGGCTAGTACCTCCAGTACTATGTTAAATAGAAGTGGTGAGAGTCGGCATCCTTGTCTCATTCCTGTTCTTAAGGAAAAAGCCTTCAGTTTTTTCCAATTCAGAATGATACTGGTGGTGGGCTTGTCATAAATGGCTTTTATTGTGTTGAGATACTTTCCTTGTATACCTAATTTGTTCAGAGTCTTTATCATAAAGGGATGTTGAATTTTGTCAAATGCTTTTTCAGCATCTATTGAGATAGTCATGTGGTTTTTGTCCTTGAGTTTATTGATGTGATGTATGACATTAATTGACTTTTGTATGTTGAACCATCCTTGCATCCCTAGGATGAATCACAATTGATCGTGATGTATAATTTTTTTGATGTGTTGCTGTATTCTGATTGCTAATATTTTGTTGAGGATTTTTGCATCTATGTTCATCCAAGATATTGGCTTGTAATTCTCTTTTTTGTTATGTCTTTATCTAGTTTTGGTATCAGAGTTATGTTGACTTCATAGAATGAGTTTGGGAGAATGGCTTCTGTTTCAATTTTTTTGAATAGTTTGAGGAGAATTGGTATTAATTCCTCTTTAAAGGTTCAGTAGAATTCAGCTGTAAAGCCATCCAGACCTGGGCTTTTCTTTGTTGGAAGATTGCTGATTACTACTTCAATCTCGTTGCTTGTTATTTGTCTGTTCAGGTTTTCTTCCTCTTCTTGGTTCAGTCTGTGTAGTTAGTATACGTCCAGAAACTTATCCATATCTTCCAGGTTTTCATATTTGTTGTCATACAGTTGTTTATAATAGTCTCTAATAATTCTTTGTATACCTGTGGTATCAGTTGTAATGTCTCCTTTTTCATTTCTGATTTTTGTTATTTGGGTCTTCTTTCCTCTTTTTTTTTTTTTTTTTAAATTAACCTAGCTAATGGTTTCTCTGTTTTATTTATCTTCTCAAAAAAAAAAAAAAACCTTTTTGTTTCATTAATCTTTTCTATCATTTTGGGGGTCTCTATTTCATTTAGTTCTGCTCGGATCTTAATCATTTCTTTTCATCTACTACCTTTAGGATTGGATTGTTGTTTTTCAAGTTCTTTGAGGTGTAGTGTTAGGTCGTTTATTTGAAGTCTTTCCATTCTTTTGATGTAAGCATTTATTGCAATAAATTTTCCTGTTAGTCCTGCTTTTGCAGTAACCCACAGGTTTTAGTATGATATATTTTTATTTTCATTAGTTTCAAGAATTTTTTTTCTTTCCTGTTTAATTTCTTCTTGGACCCATAGCTCATTCAGGAGCCTATTGTTCAGTTTCCATGTATTTGCATAGTTTCCAGGATTTTGCTTGTTATTGATTTCCAGTTTCAGTACATTGTGGTCTGAAAAGATAGTTGGAATGATTTCAATTTTTTAAAATTTGCTGAGGCTAGATTTGTGACCTAATAAGTGGTCTGTCCTGGAGAATGTTCCATGTGCTGATGAGAAGAAAGTATATTCTTTAGTTGTTGGGTGAAATGTTCTGTATATATCTGCCAGGTCCAGTTGGTCTCATGTGTAGTTTAAATCCTGTGTCTCTTTGTTGATTTGTTGCCTGGAAGATCTGTCCCATACTGAGAGAGGGGTGTTCAGGTCACCCACTATTAACGTATTAGTGCCTATTGCTTTCTTTAGGTCAAAGAGTGTTTGCTTTATATATCTGGGTTCTCAAGTATATATATATTTGTGATTGTTATGTCTTCTAGCTGGATAGATCCTTTTGTCATTATTTAGTGGCATTCTTTGTCTCTTTTTATGTTTTTTGGTTTAAAGTCTATTTTATCCAGTATAAGAATAGCTACTCCTGCTCATTTTGTTTCTATTTGCATGGTATATCTTTTTCCATCCCTTCACTCTTAATCTGTGTGTCTCTATATGTGAGACGGGTCTCTTGAAGACAGCATATATTTGGGTCTACCTTTTTAATCCAATCAGCCAATCTGTGCCTTTTGAATGGGGAGTTTAATCCATTCACATTCAGGGTGATTACTGACAAGTATCGCTTAATTCCTGTCATTTAATTGCTTTTTGTTTAGATGTTTTAAATATCCTTTGATCCTTACTTCCCCTTTTATTTCTCTTCTTCAATGTTAGTTGGATATTTGAGGTGGCATGGTTTAGCTTCTTGCTGTTTCTCACTGGCATTTTTGATTTAGCAGCAGGTTTTGCTCTTTCTTGTGTATCCATGACAGTGACATTCATTATTCAGATTCCAGATGCAGGACTCCCTTGATAATTTATTGCAGGGCTGGTTGTGTGGTGGTGAACTCCCACAATTTTTGTTTCTTGGAAATACACTATTTCTCCCTCATTTCTGAAGAAGAACCTTGCTGGGTAAAGAATTCTTGGTTGGCAATGTTTTCCTTTTAGTGTTTTGAATATATCATTCCACTTTCTTCTGGCCTGTAGGGTTTCAGTTGAGAAGGCTGCTGTTAGTCTGATGGGGTTTCCCTTATAGGTGACTTGACACTTTTCTCTTGCTGCTTTTAGAATTCTCTCTTTGTCTTTGAGCTTTGCAAATTTGATATAATGTGTCTTGGAGAGGGTCTTTTTAGATTGAATCTGTTTGGGGAACTTTGAGCTTCCTGGATCTGAAGGTCTGCATCTCTCCCTACCCCTGGGAAGTTTTCTGTTATTATTACTTTGAATAGGTTTTCAATACCTTTTCCTTTCTCCTCCCCTTCTGGAATACCCACAATTCAGATATTAGAGCACTTGAGGTTTTCTGCTATCTCTCTTAGATTTTCCTCAATATTTTTAATTCTTTTTTCCTTTTTTTCTTTGTCTGCCTGGGTTATTTCAAAAAGATGATCTTCAAGATTTGAAATTCATTCTTCCGCTTGTTTTAGCCTGCAGCTAAAGCTCTCTGTTGTGTTTTTTATTTCAAAGAGTGAATCTTTCATTTCTAGGAGTTCTGCTACATTCTCTTTTAAGGTAATAATCTCTTTGTAAATTTCCTCCTTCATATTCTGGGTATTTTTTCTTGTTTCCTTGTGTTCTCTAATTGAGTCTTCTTTCATTTCTTTAAGCTTTCTTAAGATCATTGCTCAGAATTCTTTTTCAGACATTTCAAGGATTCCCTGTTCTATGGGGTCTGGAATTTGAGCATTACTGTATTCTTTTGGTGGTGACATATCTTCTTGTTTGTTCATAGCTCTAATATGTTTTCATTGATGTTTGGTCATTTGTAGAGGACTTCCTTCTTCTATTACTCTGGGGTTGGCTATAAGGATAGACTTTCTCCTCTATTTGCAGGCTCTACTAGTGACTCTTCTCATATAAGTGTAGTCAAGTGAGTGGCAGGTTGCCTGTACAGTGGCCATGGCCGCTACTGTGGTGGTGAACTGTCCTTGTGGTGACAGAAGGTGTGGCTGTATCTATATTACACCACATTGGCTCCTGTTCTAGCTTTCCATGGCTGTAGACTGAGCCCCTGGTGCTGTGCAGGTCTCAGCTCACCTTGGTGCCTGGGCTGTGTGCACTTCCCTTCCCCCCCTCCAGGGCATTAGACTGAGCCTGCCTCAGTGGCTGCTGGGCTCTTCCCTTCCCCCTGGGGACTTAGACTGAGCCCTGGTATCACACGGGTTTCGGCTCACCTTGGTGGTTGCTGGGGTATGGGTGCTTCCCTCTGGGCCTTAGACTGGGCCCCGGTGCTGCAAGGGTCTGGTCTCAGCTCACCTCAGCAGCTGCTAGGCTGTGAATAAAATAAACTTTAAAAAAAGAAGAAGCATAAGCTCTGAGTTCTAGTCCTCATAATATTTAAATTTTACAAATGTCAGTTTTCTTATCTACAAATGGATTTCTACAAGGGTACTTCAAAAAGTTTATGGAAAGATGTATATTATCTTTCAATTCTATTTTTCCATGAACTTATTGAAATACCCTCTTAAACAAAGGTAAGGTTAAAAACAGTTTGAACATCTCTAAAATTTCCAAATTGCTCCTGAAATACCACAAATTATTTCTCAAGCAGCTATTGTAATAATACATTTTTTTAAAAAGCCACTTGCAACCATCAGAATTCATGTTTTTAGCACCAATTATGGTACAGGCTCTGCCCAGGAAATACAAGCTGAATTAGACACCCTCCCACTTTCAAGAAGCTCACAGAACCTCACAAACATTCTCTCTGGTATTGCTGTAAATACTGTAGAGGTTTGTAAAAATTGCAAACAAACCATTCATTTCTTGAGAAGCAAGGTGGGCCACAACAAAAGATTTCACAATATCTAAAACCTTCACAATATTTTTGATTGACGTCTTCATTACTGATCAACACACATTGACTTCAAGAGGATCTTCTCACGAGTAAATTAGCACAGCCTTTTTTCCATTCTCATGTTTGATAAAAGGCACCCAATGGATGTCTGGTAGCAGTACTGTGAAAGTAGTAACTAATCTGCTCTGTGCCTGATAGCTGACTTTGTAGGGCCACCACTAGACAAGTGGCCCAGATCTCTCACCTTTCAAACTCTCAGGGAATCCATTTTTCCTATCCCCATTCATTTCTACCCCCTCCAGCTATAAGTGTCCCTCTTCCCCCACCCATCAGCTGGGGTGTGGAGAAAGGGAATGTTATGGACTTATCTGCGGCTCCCCCAAATTCATATGTTGAAGCCCTAACCCCTTACGTGACTTTGTTTAGAGATAGTCTTTAAACAGGTACTTCAGGTTAAATGAGGTAATAATGGTGGGGTCCTAATCCAATAGGATTTCACATGCACAAGAGGACAGGCCATGTGAGGACACAGTAAGAAGGAAGAAACCTGAAAATCAAGGGGAAAGACCTCAGGAGAAACCAAACCTGCTGACACCTTGATTTTGGACTTCCAGCCCCCTAACTGGGAGAAAATAAATGTCTATTGCTTAAACCACCCATCTGTGGTATTTTGTCATGGCAGCCCTAGCAAACTAAAACAGGATTCAACAGGCTCTGGAGTCAGTGTTCTCTCAACAGACACAAACAGTCCCCTACTTTTTAGCCTTATCCGCCATCTCTGTGGAACCTGCTGTTTTCAATTCCCCTGCTATTCTACAGAGTGAGTAGGCAAACTTCACATCATTACCCCCTTTCTGTGGGCAACTAGCTTTCACCATTTTACTCTCTGCCAAGTCAATTTCTGTCTTCATTTCTCATGATTTAGAGCTAAGGTCACCTCTTAGTACCAACAAAAATGAAATCACAGTTTCTGTTCCTTCTTCTTCAGGAGGTGACTTCCTAGAGGAGAAGGAAGGATAACAATTTACATCTTGATAACTTAACAACAGAAGTTCTTGGGGCTTCCAGGTTGATGAACATGTGGAGGTGGCACACCGGGGAAGAGCATGGAAGCTCCTCACCTCTTCCCACATACCACGCATCTCTTCCAGCTGGCTGTTCCTGAGTTGTCTCCTTCATAAAAAACTGGAAATCTAGTAAGTAAACTGATTTTCCTGAGTTTTCCTGAGTTCTGTGAATTGTCCTAGCAAATTATCAAACCCAAGGGTGAGTTGTAGCAATAGCTGGTCAGTCAGAAGCACAGGTGACAGTCTGGACTTGTGATTGGTATCTGGAGAGGGGCAGTCTTGTGGGACTGAGCCCTTAACCTGTGGGATCTGGTGGGATCTTCAAGTAGATAATAGTGTCAGAATTGACTTAAACTGTAGGACATCCAGCAGGTGTCAGAGAATTAGTCAGCGTGGCAATGCCCCATCAAACACATACATTTGGTCCCAGAAGTGTTGTGTTGAGTGTGAGCATAGAGGAAAATAGTTGGTTTTTCCTATATTCATTTGGTGTCAAAGAAGTAGGATTTGCTAGAATGGACCTATCTCACAAAAACAGGTGCTTTGGGAAGAGAAAAGATGAAAAGGTTTTCCGATTTCTGATTCTTGGGTGATCAGATGGTCATCCATGGTGACCACATGGTCACCCATGGTATGGAGCAGCAGCTGTGCTGAGATCAGTTACTAAAGGTAAAAGGTTACCAATAGAATTTAGATATGGATCCAGATGCTGGAGAATTGGTTCACTGGATGCATAAGAAAATGCAAACTAATAAGAAAAGGGAAAAATACTCAATCCTTTGGTTGTTATATCTTTAATAGCTAAAATGAAAATAAAATAAAGTGCTGGTTCATACTTTGATATAAGACAGAGCTTAGATTTCAGTGACTCTGAACTTTAGCCACTAACCTCAGAGTTCCACCCCCCCCACCCCCCACCCCCAGGAAGAATTATGCCAACACCAGTGCAACAGAAAGTATCTCTAAGACCTCTGGTCACCAAGAAGGTAGACCACATCGGGTCACAGCAAAACCAGAACACTATTGAAACCAGGGGGTAGAGTGTGAAGGAATTGTTTCATTCTGTAGATTGTATCATCAGTTTCCTGAGGCACCTTTACTAAAATGTATTTTGAGAATAATTAATTTAGGAGCAGTATCCTCAGTTTTAAATGCTGCAGAATGGATGAGCATATCGGGCTGACAAAGTACCCAGAGCTCACTATGAAACAATCACAGATGGCTATACATGATCCAGACACAAAGCAGGTTATTTCCAGGAGAACATCCAGCCTAGTGGACAGAACAAAGCCACTCTACTCTGTTTACCCAGAGAAGGGAGACTGTTTGTCTCCTCCTATAGATGTCAAATGGAGCACCCCAAATGAAGCAGCTGATATGCTTCGTATGCAAGTCATGTGGGATTGGCTTTATGATATTTGGGATATTAACCCATCGAATATACCCATTACCCAGGTCATGGTAAATGCTGTGGTAAGGGCGACCCTTTTTCTAAGGACATCTCATATTACCTACTCCTGAGAAACCAAAAGACAGTTTTGGAAGCTTTATCAAATTTGCTGTCTCAACTTTCCCTCAAGAGTCTTACAGGTGCTAATGAAAACATTAAGTTAAATAGCAAGAGAATGGGTAAAGGCAAAGGGGAGAGTCAAAAGACTCTTCCCAAAAAGGTGGAAATTTTTTAAAGGTTATTAAAAAATAAGGTGAATAAAGCACATATTGATAGGAGCAAACAAACAGGAAATGTAAGAGACAAAGGGAGAGTCATAGGACTCCTCCTAGCAGAGTGGAAATCTTTAGATAGTTATTAAGAAATGTGTTGAATAAAATGGACATTGATCAGATTAAGAGCAAAGGTTTTAATACAGTATTACCAAGGGTCGGGTGAGCCAGAGGGACCTCCTGTTGGTCCCCCAACATTAAAGGGAACCCAATTTGGAGAAATTTAAAAAGCTGGAAGGCAGAGATTACAATACGACACCTGAATTGCAATCCCTTGTGGTAATGATCAGGCAGATTAATCAGGATTTTTTTTTTTAATTTTAATAAAAAACCCAGAAGTTCTCCTCAGCCTCTTTTTCATAGATCGTTTTAATTGAATTATTTGATTCTTTGTTCAGTTGAACTTTTCAATTATTTAGGTAATTACTTGGGATTCTTACATATTTGCTTTTGTTTTGTTTTGTTTTTGGTTTGTCCTTTATTAAAATTTTAGTATTTTGTTATCAGTTTGTAAGAGGTCCATGTTTCTTTTCCACAGCTACTGTACTCTGGTCCATTGGAAGCATCAATTTGCAGGCATGCAGAACTTAACTGGCAGCTTATTCTCTCTAAATTGTCACATGTATATTCTCTAGAAATCTTAACATTCAAATTATAATGGACCACACCTACTAGCTAATCCTATGCCTTCAGATAACAGCTGAAGAGGAGAGGTTACAAGCCTGGGCCAAATTAAAAAACGTGAAAGAAAGAAAACTAACATTCGATGACTGCTATAGGGGACGCAATTGTAATATACTTATTTATCAAATATTTACTGGGTATCTACTATGCATCAGGCATTGTGTTTGATGCCAGGATTCAGACAGCCTTCCTAAAGCTTACATTCTTCTGAACAAGAACAATAAATTAGTACACACATAGTGTAATATACTAATTTTAGTGTCTGATACGTGCTCCAAAGCAAGTTCAACCCAACTAAAAGGTGGAGAAGGAAGACGGTATTTTAGATAAAGCATCAAGCTGGGTCATTCTATGCTATCATCATTTTGTCTTTTATTTAACAAGTTTTAAATGATAAGTGACTTTATGCAAGAACCTCATGATATAGTTTAGCACCACAGTTCTACCAGCTAAAAATGCATAGTTTTAAAAAGGTAAGGGTAGGGCCGGCCCGGTGGTGCACTGGATAGTGCGCCGCTTGGGAGTGCGGCGGCGCTCCCGCCAAGGGTTCGGATCCCACATACAGACCAGCCGCTCACTGGCTGAGCGAGGTGCGGGAGCAACACCGAGGGTTGTGATCCCGTTGCTGGTCCCGGTCCGGTACGGGCGCGACACTGAGGGTTGCGATCCATTGCCGGACACAAAAAAAGACAAAAAGGAAAAAAAAAAAAAGTAAGGGTAGCTTTAGGAACTTGTATTGCCTTTCAGTTTTCCTCCTTTATTTTTTAATGATGCTGAGAAAGACAAAAGCAGTTTCTTGATATCGAGGGGCCAGCCTGGCACTCGCAGGAAGACTTGGTGTACTCCTGTTGAACATAAACAATTTTACAGAACATTAATGTCGGGTAAGATCATTCTGTAACCATGAGGGATCAAAAAGAAAACAAGATCACTGTGTTTGTCTAAACATAGAATATGAACATTGGTGAAGCCTTGTTAATGACATTCCCTATCCTGCCTAATATGAGTGAATACCTCATGCTAGTCTGACTTCCTCTAGACAAGATTTGTTAGGATACCTGCCATGGTCTGAACTTTCATATGTTGAAATTCTAACCTCAGTGCCTAAGAATGTGACTGTATTTGGAGTGTTAAAATTTACAGGAGGCCACTGTTTTGGACTGAGCTCTTGCACAAGGCACCAACAGACAAAACCAGAATGGAGTCACACATGCTGCATGCCACACAATCAAACTGAAACTGTAAAAAGCAGAAAAATCCCCAAACAGATCAGTTTTTCCTAAAAACAGGAGATTCACAGCAACCAATCAGAAGGGGCATGAGAGGGATGTCCCCTCTGCTTTAATTCTTTCAAGGAAAGTAACCTGAAGTTAACCAATCTACTTTCTTTTTTATTATTCTCTTTCCAAAAGTAGTTCAAATTTACAAAAATTAATAGCTCTGCTATGCCCAGCAGAGTATCTTTTCTAAATCTTTAGATAAAATGTGGTCCAATACATGAATTGCTAATAAAAGCCAATTAAATATTTAAACTAAATTTTTTTAAAATTTTGTTTTTAAAAGGAGATAAGGTCTCTAAAGAGGTAATTAAGATAAAATGAGGTTTTATAAAATTGGAGTGGCTCTGATCCAGTATGACTGGTGTCCTTATGAGAAGACATTAGGACACAGACACATACACAAGGGAGACAATACAAAGACACCAGGAGGAGGAGATGGCCATCTACAAGCCAAGGAGAGAGGCCTCAGAAGAAACCAATCCTGATGACACTTCAGTCTCAGACTTCCAGGCTCCAGAATTGTGAGACAATAAATTTGTGGTTGATAAACCAGAAATCTGCTCTACTAAAGTCAGCTAAATTCCTAAAAGTCTCAGGGGTCTGAAATGGGGCAACAGTCATATATCCACATACTGGAACTGTTACCATAAGACTATGACTATTTTTAACCTAAAATCAGACTTACTGACACCTAAAAGGCTACGTTTTAACTTAGGAATGCTGAGAACATGTCCCGTGACCCTTACTCATATATCTGTACATAAAATGTAACTAAGAACCAATCACCAACCTATATAATGCCATGTAACCAATAGAAAAACCTAAGTGCTGATTAAGGAGCTGTCCCCTTTTCTCCTCTTTGTTCTTTACTTTTTTGTGATTATATAAATGCTAAAGTTCTGCTGGACCTTCAGAAAGCACTTGCCAAGGCAACTTGGGGTTTTCCTGGACTGCAGTCACTCATATTGCCTCAAATAAACTCTTTGATACTTTATTAGTGCCTCAGGATCTTTATCCATGTCCACATTGTTTGTCACCTCATCTATGGTAATTTGTAATGGCAGCCCTAGCAACCTAACACAACACACCGACATATAATTGTCTACATCTGCCCATCCCTTCCTGACAGCACCCAATCCAGAGCAAAGCTCTGCTTTCTTACAATGACCCCCAAATCAGCAAACACAGGCCCAAATGCTGTAAATCCTTTCTTACTCCATCTTCCTGAAATGCCCCACTGCTTCCTGAGGTGTGTGTCCCAGACTGCAACTCAAGGTGTGTTCCCAGTGGGCTCTGGCTGGAGGGCATTGACAATGCCTTGAGTTCATTGAAAAGTTTTCCTTTGTCAAATACTCTCAGATGCTTATATTAATCACTTTTAGTGATTTTCAAGACATTTTACACCCAAGTAGCTCCAGTGCAAATCCAGAGGACTTACAATTTAAAGAACATCCCTACCACCTACACCCCCATTTGGCAAGAGACAGCCCCAGCAAGGTTGCATCATGAAAATACCTTCAACGCTCTTTGACAGACTGGGCCAGGTGCTTCATATAACTTATATTATTTAATAAATATTTTTCACCAACCCTGTGAGCCAGATACTAACTTCCTCAATTTTAAGTGATGGCTACACAGACAAAATAAATGCTAAGCCAGAATTTCAACTCAGTTCTCTCTAAATCTAAAGCCCATCAGGGATTTCCATAAGACTTTGTTAACATAAAGTAATCATTCCAAAGGACACTTCTAAATTTATGGAAATTGCCCACTTGTTGAAGGGGAATTTGCAATCTCAAGTAGTTCCAGACTACATTGAAGAAGTAGTAAAGGGAACAGAACACACTAGGATTGCAGTTAACAAACAAACAAAAAGACAGCAGTTCGTCAGCTCCTTTTCTTCATTCTATGGTTGTGTGTACTACTTAAAAAGACACCATAGTGGATGGGAGAAAATAGCACAACACATTGATATGTAAAGTGCTTTTAATTATTTTATGGATTATACTAGATATGAGAAAGCTTTCATATTCAGCATAATTTTTTGAAAGAATGAATGAATGAACAGTTTTCCAATTTCACATTTGGTCCTCATAAAAAATCCTCTGAAGTTAGGAAGGGAAAAGTGGCCCCTGGGAGTGATGCTTTCTGATGAAGAGCAGTCACTTTTCAATTTGCTAAGGGTAAGGGAACCATTTCTGCAATTTTTGCTTTGAAGACAAGATCATTCATTTTTCTTCACTGCTTATAGCATAGCTTCTTTCATAACAAACAGACATAAAATCAAGAAACGGTTTTCTTAACGCAGTGCTCTTTTCCTTACTCAGCTTAATTCTGGGTTTCTCAGAAAGGAATAGAAGGTTAGCGATCATTCATTTTTCTTCACTGCTTACAGCATAGCTTCTTTCATAACAAACAGACATAAAATCAAGAAACGGTTTTCTTAATGCAGTGCTCTTTTCCTTACTCAGCTTAATTCTGGGTTTCTCAGAAAGGAATAGAAGGTTAGCTCAAGTTGGTTGGAGCATGGTGCTGACAACATCAAGATCCAGGGTTTTATTCCTATACCGGCCAGCTGCCAAAAAAAAGGACAGGAATATAGTGACACTTGGGGTATACTAAATGACATCAATTTTCTGATTAAAAAAACTAACATTTCTGATAACAAAGAATTTCAGTGTGCATGTTTATATGTTATGATACAAAATCATAAGTGTTTAATAATAAATCATTTTGTAAGATTACTGAATTTTTCATTTGCGAACCTTCGAAATTACAATTGATAAATATTAGTCTGATTGTTTCTTTCCGATTCCTCAGGGCACATTATATCCGGCAAAAGCTTGGACATAGGCAGTTTCTCCATCCAACCCACTCTGCTACGTGCTTTACTAAATACTCCAGGGAATAGTCCACTTACTTTTGAGAATACCCGAGTATTTTGTTGTCCTGATTCTAAATATCACTACCAAATTTTGAGATTTGATAGAAGCAATCAGAGAATAAGTTTGTAAAGTTCACAGATATTTTTTAGGCTTAACCTAAACCATTAGAGGGTTCCCTCACAAGCAAATCTTGACTCTGAGACACACCAAAATTCATATACCAGAGACCTGAAATATGAAATAATTTACTTAGCTTCCAAATATGAATAAATTATTCCCAGTCTAAACACTGAGAAAAATATAATTGATAAGATTTTACACCTCAAGATATTTTTAGTATAGCTTTTTATTTTTAGGTAGAATTTTAATATTTCTGAATGAATTCTAAACCACTTTTAATATTCCTGTTTTTGAATTTGCTACTTTAAATTTAGTCAGATTATACTGATACTTGAGTTTGTAGGTAGGAGGTTTCTGTCTCCTAAAGTGTCCCATCTGTTTGTGGAGATAAGCAGTTGCCAGATAGAACTGTACATACATTTAGTCACAGTGAGAATGGTATTAGAAAAAAACAATCTCTGGTTTGACAAAATTTCCCTAAATCTATTCAAAACATCGTAACTGATAACATGATTTCGTAGGATTATCAAATTTGTAATGTGTAAATAAATTAGTACAAGCTTTCTAAGAATGAAATGTTCTTTTTGGAAAGTATATACATTTATTTATTTATTTATTCAATTTTTATTGAATCATAATTGATTATCCATATTTGGGGGGTTCAAAATTGACATATGTTGATCAAATCAATATTACTTGCATATATATTGTTACAAATTGTACTTATTCTTTATGTCCCTTGTCCAATCTCTCTCCACCCCCTCTCCTCCTCCCTCCTCCTCTGATAACCCTAGATTTCTTCTCTCCTCCTGAAAGAGTAATGGTCATTCTGTTGATTTGTTGCCTAGATGATCTGTCCATGCTGAGAGGTGTGTTCAGTTCCCCCAATATGATCGCAAAGCAGGTGCTTCTTCTGTCTGTCTGGAATGGGCTTTGTGGAGAGGGACATCCTCTTCTTTTCTTTGGTCTCTGCTGGTGACTCTCCTTGTGGCAATGCACTCCAGTGGCTGGCAGACTACTGGATATTGAATAGCAAGCTGACAGAGTCCTTGCTATTCTAGAGAATAGGCCAACAAGACTGATTTCCTATTTTGCCTGTTTCCCCCTTCTCCCTCCCTTTGAAGTCTGACCTTTGATTGAACCCAGGACCCTGAGGACTTTGTAAATGAGAAACTTATGCTATTAATTTTGCTAATAAGCAGTTAGCCATGAACCCTCAAGTGCCATGGCAGCAGAAATCTTTATTGAATCATAATTGATTATCCATATTTGGGGGGTTCAAAATTGACATATGTTGATCAAATCAATATTACTTGCATATATATTGTTACAAATTGTACTTATTCTTTATGTCCCTTGTCCAATCTCTCTCCACCCCCTCTCCTCCTCCCTCCTCCTCTGATAACCCTAGATTTCTTCTCTCCTCCTGAAAGAGTAATGGTCATTCTGTTGATTTGTTGCCTAGATGATCTGTCCATGCTGAGAGGTGTGTTCAGTTCCCCCAATATGATCGCAAAGCAGGTGCTTCTTCTGTCTGTCTGGAATGGGCTTTGTGGAGAGGGACATCCTCTTCTTTTCTTTGGTCTCTGCTGGTGACTCTCCTTGTGGCAATGCACTCCAGTGGCTGGCAGACTACTGGATATTGAATAGCAAGCTGACAGAGTCCTTGCTATTCTAGAGAATAGGCCAACAAGACTGATTTCCTATTTTGCCTGTTTCCCCCTTCTCCCTCCCTTTGAAGTCTGACCTTTGATTGAACCCAGGACCCTGAGGACTTTGTAAATGAGAAACTTATGCTATTAATTTTGCTAATAAGCAGTTAGCCATGAACCCTCAAGTGCCATGGCAGCAGAAATCTATAAACAGCTTTGTAGCAGACATGTCTGACTTAATCAGTGCAATTTGTTATTTTAACTGGCTTATAAAAAGGAACCTAAATAAACCAGGATGCCTTACAGGTCATCAGCCTGTATGGTCCTCCTGATCCCATAATTGTGTCTCTTCATTCCCCACCATCTCACCTTGGGTACTGGTCGACAACAGTGGACCATCTGCACAGTGGTTGTGGCATCTAGCTGCTTTTATGGCAGCCATGGGTATTGTGGTGGCTGTGGTGGGCCACCTACATGGAGGTGATGTTTTTTGCATGTTTCTTACCATGTTGCTGGTGGCTCCCAGATCCATACACCAGAACCCTGGGTATGCCCCAACGTGCTGGTGGTGTGCCTGGTTGTGGGAGGAGGGTCCGGCCCCCAGCTCTATGCCTCAGGACACCAGGTGAGCCCCAATGGGTACTCTGTTTTTTCTTTCAGTTCTGTGTTGGATTATTTGCTGTTCCCACCACTTAAACTCTGTGCTGGAATTAATTTGTTGTCCTTTGCTTACTTCTAAAGTGGAGTAACTTTCTGTGAGGACCAGTACTTGAGCTCTGTGGTTGAGCTAAGTTGCTGCTTTGCTGCTGATTCCCTGGGGAAGGCTTTTTGTGCAGCACTGGTTTTAGTGGTTGACTTTATAGGTACTTCTGAGTTTAGTGAAATCTACTGCACCTGGGTTATATAGAAACACTGATCTGGGCCTGAGTCTTTTCATCAAACTGCACCCCATGCAATTCTACATTCCTGACCAGTCTCCTTTGAGTGGTCCTTGGCTGATTGGGGGGCAGATCAGCTGTCCTTGCTGTGCCCCAGTGTTCTCCCAGTGGGCCTCTGTCCCCCACCACCCATGCTGCAAACACTTCCCATGGGACGGACTGTGCTCCAGTTCCTTGCAATAACTCACTGGCCTCTGAGTGGCTCCTTTTTTTCATTTGTTGTGGCTCCTCGCTCCTATGTGGTTCCACGGGAACTCTATTAGTAGTACTGCTGGTCTGGGGGCCACCAAGGCCCTCTTTTCCCATGCCACCTCTGAGCAACTTCATCCAAAGAGCACAGCTCCAGCTTTTGCCAGCTCCTGCTCCGTGTGCTTAGCAGCTCCAGCCTAGAAATGGCTTCAGTTTGAAATAGTCGGAGCAGTTTTTTCTTTCTCTAATTGTGGCTTCTCCCGCTTTCATGCACTCTGTAGGTCTCTCTTCCTCTTCCCCTGAGATCTAGTGGTCCCACCTTGGCTCTCATTGCTATTCAATAGTTGTAAATTAGTTGATTTGTGGGAGAGAGTGATGCTGGGGACCATCTATTCCACCATGTTGACCTAAGAATGAAATGTTCTAAGAAAGTAAGACTATGGCTAAGATTGCCATCTTTTTAGCTGAAGTTTTCATTTTAAAAATGCATAAAGAAAATAGTGTTTTCTGATACTATGATAAGTTGGCATGTGTAAAATGGGCCTTTATATTCTACAATTCTGGATACCAATTTTTCATGGATGACACATGCACACACACACAACATTCTCTCTCCTTCTCTCTCTCCCCCAGAGAAAAGAAGTAGACTTAATGAGCAATACCTTCAATGTCTGCTCAAATTCACAATTAGTTAGCAAGTGTGTACATGTGTTCCTCTGGGGATTGATTCCAGGACCTCCCTCAGATATCAAAATCCACAGACGCCCAAATTTCTAATACAGAATGGTATAGTATTTGCAACCTACATACATCCTCCCATATATTTTAAATCAATGCTTTGTAAATAGTTGTTATACTGTATTGTTTAGAGAATAATGAACTAAAATAAAAGTCTGTACATATTCAGTACAGATGCAATTTTTCTTAATATTTTTGATGTGGGTTGTTTCAATGCATGGATGTGGAACCACCAATACTGAAGGCCGACTGTACAGGGGATTATGATTACTTTGGCTATATATGATCTGGAGAAGAACAGAGAAAACAGAAAATGTCTCAAAGATATGAACACAGGAAAGTTAAGTCCTTGGAAGTCAGATTATTCAGCTTTGTGAAGACATTTCTCAACATCTGGCATTCTGGAATGCTCTCTGGGTTCTGCAAGGAATAAGTAGCTAAAGCGGAACAGAGAATTATATGGTGAGGCAGACACTTGAGACTAAGAAGGAGACAAAATTTTGATGCCTGAAGATCAGTAAAAGCCAGGAGGCAATTCAGTCCCAGAGCACAGTAAAGTCTTCTGCAGATTCACTGATCCAGGAGCAGAGGCAGTGCTATTTTAGACAGTGCCAGGGGGGCAGTGAGGGCTGGGCTGCTGTCAGGATAGCATTGAGGCTGGCTGGAATGGAGGGAGTTTGAATGACAGTTGGCTTCTAGATGGAAGTCCTTTCTTATCAGATAATAGCACGGAGTCAACAACACAAGAGGTCTCCATGGAGAGAATCTGAGATATACATTTGAAGGGGCATTCAAGATGGTACGTGTCAATCCCTCTACTGTGAGAAGTGTCATCTGAGAACCTGAGCAGAGGAAATGAAGAAAAAAGAGCTCTGTTGACTCAGACTGATGGAACTGGCTCTTTTTAAGTAGGTCATTTTTGTTTGATACAAACTCATTGCTTTATATATATATATATATATGTATATATATATATACACACACACACATATACATATGTATATACACATATACATATATATATGTATATATATATATATCTAAAATGACCACAAAATTCAAAAGAAAAAATTCTCTGAACATCTAAGTTGACCCTAAGGTTACATAGCTCTCAGAAAAGAAAGTGTGCTTTTCTTATCTGTTATTGAATTGGGCGTGCTGTTTTCCCGTCTTATCTTTCCAGGATGCATCTATGAAATGTGATGTGCCCGGTGTCTAGGCAACTCCATGGAAGAAGAGTGTGAACCCTGATACAGCCAATCCTTTGAGATGGATCTTGAGTGGCTAACTGGATCCAAATTCTGAATGAATGCAGCCCAGCAGCCATTTGCTGACTGGAGGTTATGCATATGCCCTACATCCTTGGAAAAACCACAAGCTAAACAATAATTTGAATTATGGGGCTTACATAGTTGTTTGTTCCTGTTCACACCTCCAGAATCATCTGCTGCTGGAGAGCCCCATTTCACCACCTGGACCTGACCAATAAACCATGACTTGTGGTCAATTTTAACAGCAACCAATCAGGACTGAACAGGTTTGCAGTCCTTATTTGCATAGTGGACTGGAGTGGGAATCTATCAAGAGCTTTTTCCATGTACAACAGCCCTCTCTTTGTTCTGATGGAGCTCACTTTTGTTCTGTACTGAAAGTGGCGTCTCCCTGTTTGCAACCTGCTCACTGAAATAAAGTCTTGATCTCCAAATTCCTTTCCAGTGAATTTTAATAAGAGGCATGGACTTTATCAGGCCTACATGGCAGTCTTATTTAAATTCCCCAATGATATTAAGTTATCATATCATCTACAAATACCAGAAACACTAACTGAATTTAAGGAGCCATAAAAGCACCTTGGTACTTCTGACATCGGGCTATAACAATTGATTCTACCCAATAAGTCAAAATTTTTGAGCCCAAAGAATTCTCAGACCATAGCATCTGATGTTTTATGAAAAAATTCCCAGTAATCACTTGTGAGTTTTCACAAGATAGTATTTCACAGAAATAGTTGTTCAATCATTGTAAATTGCAACAATAGTTGAAGTTACAAGGCCCCTGAAACCATTTATTGCCCAAGCCAGACTGTACCCACCATAAAAAGCGGATTAACAATTCTTTTGCTTTCACAGTAGATTTGGATTCACTGACTTTTTCAAACAAGGATAAGAATAAAAATGCTTTTCCCGTGCTTACAGTGGGATAAAAGAATATGGAGAAATAATACATTTTTAAAAGTTCTTCCATAACACTTTCAGCTTCTAATAGTAGCCTCTGCCCACAAAGATGACATTTTCTCTTTATTGCTTTCCTTTAAATTGTTTGTGATCGTGATGTCAATCAAAAGCAAATTTACATTCCAGACAGATGCAAAGCATAGCATTTCCCATAGTATTTGGGGGACGATGAGTCATTTGTCTTTCAGCCAGAATCTACACAGTCTTATTCATGCTGCAGCAGGAACTCTCTTTTCAGAGCTGCTGATAACCGTAGTTACCTTCAGCAGAACAGGATCATTCTCTCTTAGCCTGCCATTCACAAATTTACCAAGCTGTAGAAAGGCTTTTACTATCAATTTTGTCTGCTTGGTGGATCTAGGATTTCTCTCAATTGTCGCTACCTGAGAGAAAAATGAGTTTTCTTCTAAAAAAGTGTACCATTAGACAAAGTCATCCAGCAGAGTATCTTGCCCTTGTAAAAATCCCCAGTCCCTTTGGGAATCCAAAAAAAAAAAATTGTGGCTAATTTCCCCAGAAATAAATACAGAAGAGGGATAATCACAAACACGTGTGTGAGGTTTCTGGAGTTCACATATTCCTGATGTTCACTCATGGACCCCAGATTAGAACTCTTACCCATGGCCTTTGAAATGGGTTCAGTTACCCAGAGAGTTTATTACCATCAGTCCTTAGCTGCTTGTGACTGCACAGTTGCTCAAGAAAGTGACCAGCAGACAGAAAACACTTGACCTTACTGACTGTCATTTAAAATGGCTGGAGTTCCATTTTGCAGCAATCAGTCTCCAACACTGTACTCCACTTCTCCCCCTTAATTATCATTAAGGACAAAGCTTGAGATAGCCCCTTCCTCTCTCCATACACAACCTTACCTTCCTTTTCTGAAACTTATTTCCCTTACCAGGGAGGCTACACACACACATAGACTCATTCTCTAATACTCTATCGATTGCTGTATTGCTATATCCCAACTTTTTCTTTCACGAAAAATGTTCCCTTACTCAGTATTAATTGCTGGCTAAATACGCAGATTGGCTTCTTGCCATGTGTGTCACATAACTAATTTTCCTGCTACATCTACAGAGCATCAAAGGGCCATGCCAGGTCCTCCGTCCATGGCCGTTCAGGTCTCAGGCCTATCTCTGGGCCTTGGCAATGAGAATAAAAATTCTCTTGGCTAATCTATATACACATCCACCCTCTAACCTCAGTTGAACTCCCTCCTCAGCCCCCTTTTGTAATTTGTATTGTCTGCTTGACTGATCTAAAGAGAATATATTCTTAATAAACCACTACCAGTTTTTTTCTAGACACAAGGTCTACTCTTACTAGGTCAAAGTCCAGATGAATGCAACCTCCTAGCAACTGAACACAACGATGGGGTTCAGAACATGCTACCCCAAAATATGGCCCCTTGGCATATTGTAGAAAATGGCAGAAGCAGGAAGGTACTCTGACCTTTTATGACCTTCCTCTGAAGCAGATCATAAGACCCTCATATGAGCGGTGCCCTCCTCCTCTGCCTGCAGAAAAGGAACATCTTTATGTCCGAGGATGAAGGGACGCAGAGAAGAATCTGAACAGATGGGCCTCGCTAAGTTTCCCCCAGTTTATTACTATTAGATCATATCTTTTTTGCTCTATCACATTTTTCCTCGACTGTCTACTCTTCATCAAATTTAGCATGAAAATATACAGGTTTAACTGTTTCTTTGTGTCTTCATTTCCTTATGAAGGCTCTCATGTCACATAAAACTTATATGAGATAAATTGGATGCTTTTCTCTTGTTAGTCTCTCAGTTTTCCTTTCAGATCCAGCCAAGGACCCTGGGTGACCGAAAATCTTTTCCTCCTCTACAACAGCAATTGTCAGACTGTGTATACAAAGTAGTTGAAAATACATCTAGTTTGCAACTGTACAGAATTTGTGGGTTTTCAATTAACCAAGAAGAAATAATTTATTCATTTTCTCATTCAAGAAATATTCATGTGGCTCCTGCTACATGCTATACTCTGTTTTCAGTCTGGAAGAACGGGAAGGGAAACAGGAGACAGATAATGGCCCTGCTCCATGGAGATTACATTCTTATGAGAGATGACAAAAAATAAACAGAGGATTGAACAAGACAATTTCATATAATGAAAAATGATATTAAAAAACAAAGAAAAGCCAGGTGATGTGTTATTGACTGGGAGAGAGGTAAGCAAGACCTTACAGGTGAGGTGACATTTGAGTGGAAACTGATTGACAGTGAGTAGTAGCCATGCAAAGTCAGGGAGCAGGGTTTTCTAGGCAGCAGGAACAAAGTCCTAAGGTGGGGATGATGCAGGCAATTTATCAAGGAATAGAAAGATGGTCCGTGTGATTGCAAGAGAGTCAGCCAATAGGGAAGGTCTGAGATGAGGCTGGGGAGAAAGCATTCATTCTTTTCAGCTTCATAGCAAGGATAAGGGAGTTTGGATTTTATTTTTAAATTTTTTTATTCTTTTTGGCAGTTGGCCAGTATGGGAATC
Organism: Galeopterus variegatus; assembly: GCF_000696425.1. Taxonomy (NCBI): domain Eukaryota; kingdom Metazoa; phylum Chordata; class Mammalia; order Dermoptera; family Cynocephalidae; genus Galeopterus; species Galeopterus variegatus. The sequence goes on along the minus strand of NW_007726645.1, from coordinate 398,540 downwards.
CAAACCCTTGACCCTGGCATTATCAGCACCATGCTCTAACCCACTGAGCTAACTGACCAGCTCTGGGTTTATTTATTTATTTGTGTTTGTGTTTGTTTATTTTAGCCCTGGATTTTAAATTCAAGAAAAACCAATGTAGTGTTTGAAGCCTAGAGTGACAGAATCCAATTTATATTGTTAGAAGATTACTCAAGTTGTCATAGACCAATTAGACTGTTATGTGATAAGAATAGAAACAGGAAATGAGGGAAAACTAATTTTTAAGTACCCTATACTAAGGAGACTGTTATTCCTCACCCAGATTTTGAAAAGGGATTTTTGCTGACATCTTAACAATACAGATCCTAACAACAGAAATCACTACCAAATTAAAGCACTGTAAAGATTAAAACCTCAAATTGGTTCGACTGTCTAATAAAATGAATATGAAATGAAAACAGGGAACCCTTTTTGCACGACCTTGTCAACTAAGTGTTCTTTGTAGTTCTTTGGAGCTTTTAATCTTCAGATGCAGACAGTTTTCTAAAGCTAATAGCTGCTTCGAAGGTTTTATTGCTTGATTCATTTGAAATAAAGTATACCTAATATAAGACTTTAGTTGTTTTTTGCCTACAGCTTTGAAGCTTTAAATAACAGTAGATTGTGTATAATATTATTTAATTGAACAGAAACTTCCTAGGAGTGTCAAAAGACAAAACTATCACAAATTCAGTTGAAAGATCTTAATTGGCTTTTACTTGCGATTCAAGAATTGGGCAACACCTCATTCTATAAAATAGAATGAGTATTTTGATGAGCTGAGCAGAGGGGGTTGGTTTGACACACAGAAAAGGGCTGAGGAAAGCAGAAACAGAAAACAAAGCAGATTGGTTGTTTCAAAATTACTTTCCTTGTAAAGGTAAAGCAAATGGGACTTCCTTACCATGCCAGCCAAAACTGGCTTGTTTGGAGATTTGGCTATTTCCCACTCCCCTGACTTTTCAGAAGTCCAGGTAAACAAGTTAGTTTCCGCTTAGTGGCATGGAACTTCAGCATGAGTGACTCCATCTTAGTTTGTTCTGTTGGGCCTGGTGCAGAAGCTCAGTCCAAACCAATGGCCTTCTACAAATTTTATGTAACAGGAGTCACCTGGTAACTATGCAGAACAGAGATCTCTGTCTGGGTAAAAAAGTTTCCACTGATACCACTATGCTTCAGCCATATAATTAATTGCATTTTAAATAAAAGAAACAGCAGTTATGGCTAATAGTAAAAATTATCACTAAAAGCAACAAGAATGTGTTGCTCTGATACAAAGCCCTATTTTTCATTCAGCATACCTGCATGTCTGAATCTTCAAGATCCACAGCTTAAGCTGTTGCTCTAGAATGTTCTGTAGATTTGTTTCTGCCCCTCTTTCCACTTTCAGCAGAACTATCCCCACCTTTGTAATCATTGTCTACTCCCCAGAGCACCCCATCCTATTTTGGTGGGTTCTTTTCACTATTGGCAGAGAAACAATTAATTTGGAATTGTGATGGTTATTAATATTTAAGATCTTTCTCTGTCCTGACCAGGGCATTTGGAAACCCAAATTATGATGCAAAGTTACAAATGATATTCTAATGGGAGAAATTTCAGACACCACTGAAAGTTCTAGAAGCACAGTGATG